>NW_011499868.1:1491696-1664200 GCF_000495115.2 Populus euphratica | reverse complement strand
TTCACCCCTCGAGGTTTCACACTTGCAAACAAACACGCGAAAACAAGGAATCAGCCTCAAAATTACTAGAAGCATTTCATTTCATGAAAATCTAATATCATTCGAGCATGAACAGAGCTATTTGTTTTACTGCAAATCAACCTCAACATTTACTAGCACAAATTTTCAACTCTGGCTAGCCATAAACCCTCCACAAATGAACTATGTCATGGGCCTCGTGGCTGGTATAAGCATTTATACTTCGACAGGCTAACAGTTACTGGCTAGTAAAGTTACACAGTTGACAGATTACACAAAATTTATAATCAGATAAAGCATCATTGAGACACAGATATCTCTAGTACCATGAATTTAGTTATCATGGGCCTTCCAAACACAGTAGATACACGAGGATCAAGCAAGTCCGAACTCCCAACTCCCAACAGCACAGCAAGAAAATCTGCAGAAACCGAATTGCCCTATGGGGTACAGTTTCTGTCCGCCACCTACCTATTGATCATGGTAGGACCTAGAGCTTGCCGCCACATCTTTTTAGTGAAAGCACAGGAAAAGAATCGCTACAGCCACATCTTTTTAGTGAAAGCATAGGAAGATGAAAGGCATGTTAGCGTCCTCATTAACCAATATTACTTCACCCCTCGAGGTTTCACACTTGCAAACAAACACGCGAAAACAAGGAATCAGCCTCAAAATTACTAGAAGCATATCATTTCATGAAAATCTAATATCATTCGAGCATGAACAGAGCTATTTGTTTTACTGCAAATCAACCTCAACATTTACTAGCACAAATTTTCAACTCTGGCTAGCCATAAACCCTCCACAAATGAACTATGTCATGGGCCTCGTGGCTGGTATAAGCATTTATACTTCGAGTACTAAAGAAACATATTAATTTCAATTATACAGCTTCACAACCTCACATTGAGAACAAAACAACCGCAAACATGAACAAAATCCGGAAATCATCAAGAATCAGAAACATCCAAATTGATGTAAACAACATTAATGCTCAAAATGGAGATGACACTAAAATAGGTCCATGACCTAGAGAATCTACATGTCCAAACAACCCTTTACAAAAACCAATCAATTCACGAGGACCCAACAATCAATAACTGGACCAGTTCTCCTGGTTCCAGCCAAACCAGAACACACATGCCTTGTTAATACTATGTTGCAACTTGAAATATTTCAGGCTACAATCGTTCCCATCAGCACAAATTATTATAACTTAAAGAAACAGACTATAACAAAAAAACTTTCCACCGATAAATATTGGATTAAGTACTTGTTCGGAAACTTGCGCCTGGTTGAGGTATAATTTACATTTCTAAATCAATATTTTTTGCACTGCAGTCATGTAGTTTTTGAATTGTTTAATTTTATGGTAATAATTATTTTTTTTAAATCATTTTTACTGCAAAATATATCAAAATAATATGGTTTATATTTTTTAAAAATAATTTTTTATTTCCGTCAAAATAATCTAATAAAATTAATAAAATTTAAATTATTACAAAAACACTTTAGAAGGCAAAAAGAAACCTATCCTTAATCAACCAACCATACCTAAATGGGTGGTTTTGACTTTCTACTCATGCAGACCAGACAAACGGGTGCAGTGGTATTAAGAATAATCAACCAATAAAAAGCAGTAGTTTCTGAAATTATTTTTAAAAAATAATTTTTAATTTAAAATATATGAAAATAATATGTTTATATTTTTTAAAAAATAATTTTTTATTTCCGTCAAAATAATCTAATAAAATTAATAAAATTTAAATTATTACAAAAACACTTTAGAAGGCAAAAAGAAACCTATCCTTAATCAACCAACCATACCTAAATGGGTGGTTTTGACTTTCTACTCATGCAGACCAGACAAACGGGTGCAGTGGTATTAAGAATAATCAACCAATAAAAAGCTGCCACATAAAAAGTCAAAAAGTTGATCCCAACTGTCACCGGGTCAAATTCCTCCGCCGCCCGCTCACATAGATTCTCCCTGACCAAACTTAAAGATCGTAAATGGAAGCGACCCTCCATAATCATTTTCTTTCTCGAATCTTCTCTTACACGTTAGCAAAACCCAAAAACCCACCAAATGACCCGACCCATTTTATCTTCGCCATGAAAAACCCATTTAAGCCAATATTTATATCACCAAAAACAATCACCTTCAATTCAAGATCTCAAGATCCCAAAATCTGTCACGTCACTACCAATTTTGTAATGGCAACGGAAAATAAAAACCAACAGATTGAATCAACGGTGATGAGTAAACAAGGAGAGGAAGAATCGAAGAAGAAGACGGCTCCCCCGCCGCCGCCGCCCCCCGAGAAGCCGGAGCCAGGAGATTGTTGTGGGAGTGGATGTGTTCGATGTGTCTGGGATGTGTATTATGAGGAGCTTGAGGAATATGACAAGCTTTATAAATCTGATTCTTCAAAATCCTAGCCCGCCCCTCATGATGTGATGATGAACTGTATTCTTTCAGATTTGTTTTTCTGGGTTACAGATTCAATTAATTAGGTGGTGTTCTCGATTTTTATTTTCATGAATATGCGGTCCTTGATTGTAATTCGACTATACCAGGCAACAATAGAAATTCCTGAATCAGGATTATTTTTTTATGGTAATTATCGATTTTCTTTATTTTGATTAATGAGATCTAATTTCATTGAAATGAAAAACGATTTAGCGTTGTTGGAAATTATAACCTGATTCAATTTATTTAATTAACAAGTTCAAGTTAATTTTGGTTATGAATATTTTTAAAAATATTAAATTAAAAATATGTTTGATAAAATAACATTTAATTTAAATTAGGTTTTAATTCAATTAATCATAGTTTTTATTATAATATTTTTAATGAAAAAAGCTTAAAATAAAAATTTTGAGCAGAAAAAATTCTCTTTAATTTCTACAACTAAAAGTTGTACACAAAAGTAATAAAAAAAATATTATTTTAAGATTTTTAAAATAAGTTCAAATAATACTGTTTTTTAAATTAAAATAAATAAATAAATTATATTTTGACCGGTTAACTTGTCGGATAATCTAGAAATGACTTCTACGTGGTTTTTAAAACTCTGTTAAAGCCAGGCTTCGAATGGATTAAACCCATTAATCTATCGGATATATTGAAAAATCGATGAAATCTGGGGGTTAATTGAAACAAACAAAACTATTTGGATAAAACCGAGATACCAGGGGAAAATTAAACTATACCCATAAAAAACATTACTTGCGTGCGAGGAAAAGCAGTTACCGAGCAATTATTTGTTGTTGCTAAAAGAAGCGAAGATGAAGAGAATCCAGTGTAGTATAATTCTTAATCGGACAACGATTGGGTTATTTTTGTTGTTGGTCGCGTTAGCAAATGAATTGAAGGTAACCGAAGCATCGAATTCAGCTTCAGCTTTCGTTCAAAACGTTATCTACTCCAACAAGATCGTCATCTTCTCCAAATCTTACTGCCCGTAAATTCTATAATTCGCTCTCTTAATTTCTGTTTTATGGGATTTTTTTTATGAATATTAATTTGTGTTATTAGTATTAATTTATGCCTTGTACGTGGATGATTTTGTTCTTTTAGTTCTCCTTTTATGATTGATTTGTGTTTCCTTTTTAAATTAAAAAAGTGGGTCTTGGTTAGAATTTTGGAAAGTAGTTTTTGATATTGGAATTTGGTTAGTGTATTATTGGATTGGGATATGAATTTAATTTTCATGGAAAGTTGTTTGAATTATATGAATTTCTGGGGATTCTAGTTTACAGCCAATCGTCTATGTTTTATGAATTCTGGGAAATAATTTTAATACACAGCTAACTGTGCAGTGCAAACGCTGAATCTCACTTGAGCATTTTGGGAGGAAGAATTGTGATTTGTTTTCTTTTTGTTGATAGGTATTGTTTGCGTGCCAAGCGTGTGTTCAGTGAACTGTATGAGAAACCTTTTGCCGTGGAGCTTGATCTTCGAGGTATCTCTATTTAGCTACAGATTCATGTAGCATGGGTACCGGGAAAAATGGTTTAAATTGGCAGTGTTTCTATGAATTTTGCAGATGATGGAGGTGAAATTCAGGATTATCTGCTTGATTTAGTTGGCAAGCGCACTGTCCCTCAAATATTTGTGAATGGCAAGCATATTGGTGGATCTGATGGTTAGCTGCTCTGTTCCTTGCCCTCTTTCTTCTTTCTAAAATTTTCCTTCTTTAAGGGATGTATTAGTTTTCAGGCTTGTTTCTCATCATTTTACTAATGCTATTTGATCGTTAATTTTGATATTTAGATCTCAGAGCTGCCGTCAAGAGTGGTCAACTGCAGAAACTTCTAGGCACGGAGTAGTGGAAATGCTGGAATCTGATTAGGAGCTGCATCTGGTATTGAAGTCCAATGGAGCTTGAAGTGTTTATCATAACTTGATAAGGTTCTGTTTTTGTAGAGCCATGTTAACAACACATTGTGTTGATATAGGGTTGATTTTGTCCTTTATTTTGAAATTGTGAGTTGAAGCTAACCTTTGTTAAATGAAATAAAAGACATTTTTCTTGTAATTTTCTCAAATTCACTTGAGTTGTTCATGCACCAACGAAGAGTTAGAGGGGATTCATGGAAGACTTGGGATTATAAGATGATTTTGAGGATCATTTGAATTATCATGTTACTTTATACATGATTAAACTATATGAAGAGAATGTCCTCCCAGGAAGTAGGTCTATGCCACTCAGTGTTGATGAGTTTCTTCCGGCATCATGCAAATTTTACCAAAATGGAGTTTCCACATGTCATTTACTGATGTTGAATGATTCTGTGGTCCTTCTGTAATGGATACACTGGCTCTGCATTGCAAGAGTTTTTCTATCGCTAGACCTTTCCTATGTGTGTGAGGGAAGTTGCATTGGCAATGAAGAAGGTTTAGTGATAGTTTTTGTTTTGAATCATTAACAGATTTCCTATCAAACAATATAGTGATTAAATTTGATGGCAAAACTGTGTTACCATAGTTGGCTGGATTATGGTGAACTATAGTAGCTAACGGTTACCTAGTATGCATACGCAATCCCTGGTAGTCAGTCCATTTATCTGTAAGCTACGCAAGTTTCATAATGATCTGCAAAGTGATGAAGGGGGACCATTAGTGTTGGTTTGAGTGAGGTTCCATGTTCATTGATGCAGCAAATGGCCAGGTTAGTGATGAAGGGGGGCCATTAATGTTTGTGAACTTGTGAATGAGGTTCCATATTCATGGATGCAGCTATGTGGCGAAGTTATTGGTTCTCTGGTCCCGGCTACTGTTTTTCCTTGTCTAATTCCTTGTGTTTGTATTGTATGAATTTGTAATGTGATAATCTTTTCCGGAGCTCCATCATGCATGTTACGAGTGACCATCTTTCTGGTGCAAAATTTCGCCTGTTGGCCTATTATAATTCTACGCAGAGATTCTTGTACTGTAAGTTTTACAAGGCAACAACAAATACATTTACCTAGCTGTATTTCAGAAGAAGACTTTACATTCCAAAGAAAGCAAAGTGCTACAGTAAGTTGCCATTCAGAAGGGGCAGCACACGATTATGAGCCAGATGTCGTATCTCTTCATGATCAGGAAGAAGCTGCATATGTCTGTGGTCGCCATTCACCTTTTTGTGCGATGAGTAAACCTTCTTGGTCCTTGGAGAAGATTAGATGAACTTCCCAATGTAGAGACTTCAGCAAGTTCTCCACTTCCTCAATTGCACGTGACTCATCACGAACAATCAGTTTACCTCCAGGTCTAGCGATTCTATCAACTTCTGCCAATACAGGAGCAAGCTGGCACCTGTAAAATCCACACCACAATTTGGTCATCAAGCTCCCCCGATGGACAAAATGAATTACAAATGGAAAATGAGAAGTATTGATCCAATCATATTTACCTTTTTTTCAGCTTTGAGAAGAGATGATCAGCATGTAGGAGGTCGTAAGTTCGAGGGTATGTGCTGAAGGATTCGCACCAATCATGGTATATCCCAAAAAGACCTCTCTCATAAATTATCGGTAGTGTATCTGGAGAGTCTGTGTTCACTACATTGAACACCCAGACCTTAAGATCCTTGAGAGCCGCTGCAAACCTGGATGCATAAAAAACGAGTTTTGCATCATAATCATGTGAAGAGGATACGTTTAAACAGGACAATACCGTCTTGCAATTAGCATTAGAAAACAACAACAGTTGATAAGTATCATTACCCCCCATAAACGGCTCTCATATCCATTATATTCCTGACGTTGGACCAGCTGATACCCAATCCCTTCATGTATGAGTTGCTGACGACATGTTTCCAATGTTCATAATCTGCTTCAAAATCTTGAGGAGCTGGCTTACCATAGATCCCCATCTGAGAGCTCTTTAGCCAGTAAGGAGGTATTTGTAGTCTTTCAGGCCAATCCTCTGGCCATTTACCCCCTCTCTGAGATTTAGAACGAGGTACCCGGTGCATGCATGCCTGCAGAGGCACGTACCTGAAAATGCAACGCCAGAATGACCATTAATAAATAGTCCAGTTAGCTATTGATCAACCCATTTCCAATTGTTAAGAGTCATTAGGAATGCCTGAGAAACTGACTGACCAGGCAGCATTTGCATCGTCATCATTATCACACATTGGAGGGCTGTTTTTGATTCTTTGATCATAACAATTATTTGTGGTAGGTTTTCTGTAGATAGCAGCACCGATACCGTTAAGTTTATCTTTCTTGATAGTCACAAGCTCCCAACACATAGATACCGTCAACGCGGACATAGCTAGCAAAATAACAAGAGGTCAGCTAGATATAAGATCATAGATTGTTCAAATAATCAGTTCTTGGTATCCAACCTTGCCATATCCCCACATCTTCCTGAAGCTTTTGGTAAACAGGAGTTGCTGACCAGACAAAATAACCTCCAGGCCGGAGAAGGCGATTCAATTCCAAAAGTAGCTTGCCACCTGAACAAGCACCTAATCTTCTTTAGCAAAAGCAAATTACAACAAATATTCTGTTTCTTCTATTGGATTCATAATCTATATTGTACTCAGACTGGAGATATGAAAAGGTTGTGACCTTCTGCATGCCAAGGGACTCTACAACGCGCACAGTGGATGAGATCAAAGACCCTGCTGGGGAACGGGAGACGCTGGGAACCCATGACAGCAGATATTGCAGGTATTCCTCTTTCAAGGGCAAATTGGACTTGAGCTTCATGTTCATCTTTGGGTGCAAACGACATTGTAAGAACATCCCTTTCAAAAATATAACCACCAAAGCTTGCAACTCCACACCCAACATCCAGTATCACTCTAGTGTGCTTTCCCCATTTAATTTTGGGCACAGCCTGCACCCATTAACCATGAATCAGTATGGGAATTCATGCGCATAAAACATGCAATACGGATGACAAGTATCCACTTGATGAGGATATTTTCCAGAGCTAAGAACTGCTTGAGCACGAACGCATGCATCACTTCGATGGTGACATTAGGGTGCTTTATCTATTTATTCATGGCCAGATGGCATTTATGTGCGATTTTCACGTGTCAGGACTGATTCTATCTTTCTAATATTTACCCAAACTCAAACTGTTTGGAGTGTCGCCTCAAGGGCACTCTTCATGCATTGCGTTGAAATGTCCCTTGAGGACACATTGCATCATGCAAGACATTAAATTGTGGGATTAGTTTACCTGTTGAACAAAATCAATATAGTGAAGAGCTCCATGTATGAACTGCGTTCCACCACCAGGGAAGGTCAAGAACTCACCAGTAACCTTAACCCAATTTTGATGACCTTTGACCTCTGCCAATTTTGGATGAGGTACATTGTGATACCATATCTGCAAGGCCACACTAAACAAAGTTACAACCCCACAAAATCACCCTAATCTAACCATCAAGATTCAATGATATACCTTGTCTCTACTTTGAGTCCATGTGATGGGTCTTTTGTAACCTTGAGGAAGTGGAACCAAACAAGTGGGTCCAAGCTCAGGACAATGCCTCTCTCTATGTTCAAAGTGTCCTGTTGTATGTAGTTGTCTTAAGGCCTTTTCATTATCCAAACAAGGTATATAATCAGGACCTGCAGTGACATTACAGAGCTGCCATGTGTACCCATACATACTATCATTACCGTCCGATTCCTCCTTCCTTCTCTCCTTTTGATTCTCTGACTCTGCTGCTTGAGTTGACCATGACTCCTTTGATTCTTTTGGTATGCCTGGGTTCCCGCCACCTGGAAATGCTGACTCGCCCGAGCTTGATTCCTGCTTGGTTTCTTGGTTTGTGTTGCTATCCATCTGAGATTCTTGTTCAGTTTCTTGATCATGTGTTTGTTGCTGCTGCTGCTGCTGCTGCTGTTGTTGTCTTCCTTATTTTTGATCTTCTTCAGATACCTCATTTTGGGATTCTTGAGAAGAATCCTGGACCCCAGTATCTTCTTGTCTTTGCTCTTGTTGTTGCTCATCATAAGTTTTCTCATTTTGATCAGATTCTTGATTGCTTTCATTGATTACAGTACTATCTTGTTGTTGTTGGTCTTCAAATGATTTTTCATTTTGATTCGATTCTTGATTGTTTTCATTGAGTCCAGAACCTTGTTGTTGCTCGTCTTCTTTCGATTCTTGGTTCTGAGAATCCTGTAAATCCTTACTACTATCTTCAACATCTTGTTTGTGCTGCTGCTGTATTCTTTGTTTTTTATCTTCTTCAGATACCTCCTTTTGGGATTCTTGAGAAGAATTCTGACCTCCAGTATCTTCTATTCTTTGCTCTCGCTGTTGCTCTTCATATGTTTTCTCATTGTGATCAGATTCTTGATTGTTTTCATCGAGTCCAGAGCCTTGTTGTTGGTCTTCTTTTGATTCTTGGTTCTGAGAATCCTGTAAATCCTTACTACTGTTTTCGACATCTTCTAGTTGCTGTTGCTGTTGCTCTAGTGCTTGATCTTGTTCTTCATTCTGATTTATAGAATCATGTAAATTACTATCATCAGTTTCAGATACTGTACTTTTCTCTTGTTCTTGATTGTCATTCGTTTTTTCGTCTTGGCTGGTATTTTTTTCTTGTTCTTGATTGACACTTGCTTCCTGGCTACCTTCAGATTGAGAATTTTCTTGGCTGGTTTGATCAGCTTGTCGGTTTTGAGTGTGTGAACTTTCTTCAGATATCTGATTCTGTCTTTCCTCCTGTTTCTGCTGCTCCTCACCAGATCCTTCTCCCTTTAAATCCTGTGATGAGCTCTCTTGATCAGGCTTACTATCACCACCATCCGTTTCCTGTTTCCCGTAGTTACTTTCTTCTTTATTGTCACTGTCATCATTGCTTTTAAGCTCGTCGGATTTGATAGCATCATCGGGAAGATCTCCTGGATTGTCTTCATAAACATGGGTGTCCTTTTTGCTCCTGGATTCAGTGCGTTCTACCTCATTGGAGATTGAAACATCCGCGTCGGCGGCAATGTCAGTGGTGGTGGTAATGACTGGTTTGGTGACGTGAGTTGTGGTTTGTGGAGTAACCTGTGGGTTTGAAGTTAGCATCCAAACACCTATAGCACACAATGCTATGAAGGCTATGGTGGTTAGTGTTGATGTGTATGATCTAGAGGAAGAATTGCGCTTGCTACTGCGAAGCCTAGCCATTTCTATTTAGGTTTCGAGCAATGTTTGTCAGAAAATATGGAAGAAATAAGATAGCGTAGAATGGGATGTAACAGTGTAAAGCAAAGGAGTGTTTTCAGCTATGCTTGTGGAGAAACACGAGAGAAACATTCCAAGGTAGAATGCCTCAAAGATCCAAAAGAGTCGGAGACGGAATTTGTTATGTCATCTTGTTTTTGTAGTGTGTGAAGAAGAAGCAAAGCAAGAGATGAGAATCATGATGTTTTGGGCTGTATTTCAGAGGGTTTATATCTTATTGGCTCACCTTCGATCGTGGGTAGGATTAAATTTTTTTATGATGAAAAAAATATTTCAACATTGCAAACTTGTTTTTTAATAAAAAAAATTAATCATGAATCTAAAATATAGTGTATATTGAATAATATTTTTTTTTAAATATTGATATAATAATATATTAGATATTATTTTTTAAAATATTAAAATAATTTTATATTGAATTAACTTGAGTTAACCTATTGAATTTATAGAACATATGGAATCAATATATCAGATAATAATATTTGTCTATCACGTTAAATTTACAATTTAAATAGTAAAAACTAAAACAACTTTTTAAATAATACAAAAAAATCTGATGCTCTATTTCTAACAAATTCAGTATTCAAGATTGAAATATAAAAAAAAAAACTAAATCCATGAATAAAATAATTTCACAAAAAAATTTATAAAATTCAATTTTTAAATGTCTTAATATCAAAGGATGTAATTGAGAAAAAAATAGATTGAATTATTAGAGGCTGAAATTAAAAAAAAAATCCAATTAAAAAAGGATTTAAAAAAATAAACCTAGTTAGCTTGGACCAATCTACCAAACCTGTGACGTGAGTTATAAGATTGAAATAACTCCATTAAAAAAAAATACAAAGTTCAATTTAAAAAATTATTCAATTAAAAAAGTACTAAAACATAAATAGAATCAACTCAAGTTAACCTGCTAAACATGTTACCTGAGTTATGAGAACGAGATAAGCCATAAAAAAATATTATAAAGTTTAATTTTCAATCGATTCAATATCCAAAGATAAAACAAAAAAATATCAATTAGAAAAAAAAACTAAACTAACTAGAATTAACATACTGAACTCATGACTTAGTTAATAAGATTGAAAATAATTCATAAAAAAAATAAAAGAAATTATGAAGTTCTATTTACAAAATATTTAAAGGTTGAAATCAAGCAAAAATAAATAAATTTAAGAAACCGGTATGTAACTCAATAAAAAAACAATTATGAAATATAATTTTTAAAAAAATAAATTAAAAAATTAAAAAATTTGCTTGGCTCACCTTCGATCGTGGGTAGTATTAAAATTTTTTATCATGAAAAAAATATTTCAACATTGCAAAATTAATCACAAATCTAAAATATAATGTATATTGAACAATTTTTTTAAAAAAATATTGATACAATAATATATTAGATATTATTTTTTAAAATATTAAGACAACATCATATTGAATTAACTCGAGTTAATTTATCGAATTTGTAGGATATATGAAATCGATATATTAGATAGTGATATTTGTCTATCACATTAAACTCGTGATCTAAATTATAAAAACTGAAATAATTTTTTAAATAATACCAAAAAAAATATAATGCTTTATTTCTAACAAATCCAGTGTTCAAGATTGAAATAAAAAAAATTTAAATCCATGACTAGGATTATTTCACAAAAAAATTTTATAAAATTCAATTATCAAACATCTTAATATTAAAGGATGTAATTGAGAAAAAAAATTGAATTATTAGAGGTTGAAATTAAAAAAAAAATCCAATTAAAAATAGACAAAAAAAAATAACCCTAGTCAACGTGGACCAATTTACCAAACCTGTAACGTGAGTTATGAGATTGAGATAACCTTATTAAAAAAATACAAAGCCCAATCTAAAAAAATATTCAATTAAAAAAGTACCAAAAAATAAATAAAATCAACTCAAGTTAACCTGCTAAACCTATTACTTGAGTTATGAGATCGAGATAAGCCATAAAAAAAATTATTATAAAGCTTAATTTTTCAATTAGTTCAATATCAAAAGATAAAATAAAAAAAATCAATTAAAAAAAAAACTAAGCTAACCAGGATTAACATGTTGAGCTCATAACTTAGTTAATAAAATCAAAATAAATTTATAGAAAAAAATAAAAAAAAATTATAAATCTCTATTTACAAAATATTTAAAAGTTGAAATAAAAAATAAATAAATTCATGAAACTGATATATAATTTAATAGAAAAACAATTATGAAATATAATTTTCAAAATAATGAATTATAAAATTATAAAATTTATAAAATATTATTCTAATATAAATAGTATTACATTAATTTAACCATACCCTTAATTATTAATCATTTAAGCTTATAGCTTCCCTACGGGAGAACTTTCGATAAATTGGGGCAAATGGGACATGAGAGGGTGAACAAAAAAGAAGCCGAAGTCTGTACACTCTGAATTCTATGGGCCATGTGTGAGATTGAATTGAACCCAGCACAGTACCTTACCCAAACTTTGGGCTAAATTGAACAATTGTAGGTTTTGAATTCTTGTTCATCACAAAATAAAATAAAATAAAAATAAAAAGAATGAGGGTTGAACTTGAAGTCTTGAACATTTATGGCGTTGGTGTTAAGCATTCTTCGTATATGAAGGTTGAACTTGAAGTCTTGAACATTCATGGCGTTGGTGTTAAGCATTCTTCGTATCTAAATGCGGGCAGCAGAATTTCAACATCGGCAGGGCCTGGTGAGTTTCTGCTGGACAAGTTGAAGACACGTTTCAAACTTACCAAGGCCCAGCATGGATTTTCACGAGAATTGAAGACGCGTTTCAAACTTGTATACCAAGGCCCAGCATGGATTTTCACGAGGTTGTTGAAGACTTCGCAAGAATTATGGCCTTCTCAAAACTAATGGGCTAAAAAGGTGTCGAAAGGTTGGGTTTAGACAACTGAAAAATAAACAAAAATAAGTTTCCGATGAACCGATTTACGTGAGTGTGTTTATAATGTTTTGTGTTTTAGAGGTACGGTATGATTGTTTTTTTGTATTTAGAAGGTGTCAAAAGGTTGGGTTTAGACAACTCAAAAACTTACAAAAATAAGTTTCCGATGATCCGATTTACTTTTTGTGTTTTAAAGGTACGGTATGATTGTTTTTTTGTATTTTAAAAGTATTTTTAAAAAATTTAAAAATTTTAGTTTTTTAATTTTTGTTTAAAATTAATATTTTTTTGATGTTTTTATGATATACTAATGTCAAAAATAATTTTTTTTAAATAAAAAATATATTATTTTAATGTATTTCTGAATGAAAAATACTTTAAAAAACAATCACTATAGCATTTTTAAATATTCTTTTAAAGGTATTAGAAGGTCTTTTTTTTTTTTTTTTGCCAAGTGAAAAACACTTTGAAAAACCATTACTATTATACTTTTAAATATTCTTCTAAAGGGATAGGAAAGTCATTTTATTTTTTGCCAACAATGTTGCACTACTTGGAGACAACAAAATTTATCTAGGGTTTTGCATGATGTGTATTATCGATGAAAATAATATAACTAATATGTAGAGAAAATGTTAATGCGTATGTATTTTATTTTCATAGTTAATGGCAAGAAGACTGGTTTTGACTTAGATTAGTATTTCCGAGATAATAGCAGTAGTTGGATTTAGATTTATAAGTTTTGTTTAAGGGTATTGTTTTGTAGATTTGATGGCATTATTTGTCCTGTGGATCCATGAATATAAGCCTTTTCCAAAGAGGATTTTCATGTTTAATCTTATAAACACTCATGACTCGATCGAATATGGAGAACCCAGATTTCACCTCCCATCAGATCTGAATCTGGGGCACCTTGCCCTACATCTACCGAGTTTTGACATGTCGGAAGGTTAGAGGTCCGGTGGAATGGAGACAACATTATTGTCTTAGCTTTTAAAATGCCCTTCTGTCTGTTGGTCTCGAAACCTAGAACCAGATCCTGGGAAGAATATGTTCGATCGATATTTATATACAACTCTTTTCCGGTTAGATTAAAGTGGTGAAAGGAAATGGAATCCTCGTGGCATCAACTTTTGGGCACAGAACATTATTCTAAGAAGATGCTAGAGACTGCAATCCATGCTTTGATGCATATTTCAGCGCAATGCCTGCCATGATATCTCTTCTCTATCAGTACTATGGCTGCTTGCATCAATCAATTTACTAATAATCTCCAGCCTCTTGATGTCCCATTGATCTCGGATTGGATCCATGGGAGGACAAGCAGTGAGAATCTCGAATATCTCTACAAGCTCTAATTATCGTGCTATGCTAGCCATCGTGTCGAACATAACATTATATATATATATATATATATATATATATATATATATATATATATATATATATATATATATATATATATCTCACTTTTATAATCCAAATTCATGCTTTCACAACTTAACTCAAATTATTTTTTAATTTACTTTATATTTAATTATCGTAGTTTTATAAACCTAATATTGTTTTGACATATTAATCTAAATTGACTCTAATAAATCCAAAAAAAAATTAACAACCAGAAAAAAAAATTAACATAAAAATAAAATTTATGTTTTTAAAAAAATTATACCAGCAGCTTAAAGAGGGGTCAATCAAATTAGAGCAGTTGTTGTGGAATCTCACCTAGACCTAAGAGGCAAAATCTTTTGCCTATGCATGATGACTGCCACTTTGACCCTTTCAGATCGTATTGCAGATTGATTCCTTCATGTGAAGAAGTTTTTACTAAAACTAGAGGATTATTAGAATAATCTATGCTATCAATGGCATGAAATATAATACATATTTTAATATTAATTTATGCTATTAATGGCCTAAAATATTTATTAAGTTATTACTGGTTCAGCTAACTAATAGTATTTATTTGAAAATTGGAATCCCATGTAAGAGTTGCTAAATTAGCATCTTAAATTAATTATTTGCCAGTTAAAAAAGAAGGCTATGACAAGGTTAATGGATTGGGGGTGTTACCTTGAAATCATTACAATGATTAAAACATGAGATTTTTTTCCCTAAAATTTTAGGAAAAAGGGAAGATTTAGGGGTTAAGAGGGTCATTCTCTATTATGTAGCCCAAGACTATTAACCTCTTGTTGACTTGAAAAGACTGAAATTTGAAACTTTTATGTATCAGCCTAAATTACTAGTTTAATTCGGGAAAATTATTTGATTTGGTACCAGCTGTGTTTTGGGTTTAAAATCGTAAAACTATTTACAAAAAACATATAATTTATATCAAAAGCATGTTTAATAACAAATAACTAGTTCTGTTTTTCTAAAGTATAATCTTGAAAATAAAAGGAAAAGAAAAGAAAAGAAAAGGAATGGAGATGGTATAAATTAAAATCAATATATTAAATTTAAAAGCTTTTTAATATAAATTGAAGAGAAATTTCCAGATTTAGAATTAAATTGGGATTTTCATTGCATAGAATTACATGCACGAAATCTGGACCTATATGCAAAAATATATATAATATATGAAAACCAAGAGTCGAGCAAGATACTGCTGCTTTTATATAGAGTGCCAAAAAGCCAACAAGACTTGCGCTAGCAACCTTCCTGCTCAAACCGGCCACCATTTGCTGGAACAAGATCTTGCACTGATCAACAAGAATGAATTAGCCTTTACTTCCATTGTTCTTTAGTGGATTAAAGGTCTATAAATGCATCTAAGCTGCCTATATAAAGGGATCTGTCTCCTGCTTTCTCACAAGGAAAATAGGGCTCTGTTAATAATTTAACAGCACGTTGAGCTGCAAAAGCAAAGCAAGCAAAAGGAAAGCGATCTTTTTAATTGAAGAAGCTGGGAATTTTGCTTATTGGAAGTTTGGGACCACCAATTATATGTCTGCATGCCCATGAATATAACTTGCATTATGGGGCTCTAGTCCTACAAATCTAGTCTCGCCCTCTCTACTAACTCAAATTGCCATAAACCCTACGGTGCTGCCCTAAAATACCATAACAAACCCTAGCACCCTATGTATGGCTTTGAAAGAAATCCCTTTGAAGTGTTTCATCATTGCTTTCTACCCCCCCACCCTCACTCGGTAGATTGAGGCTATATATCTTTTTCGCCTTTCAAGATACTTCCAACTAAGAAACAGCCAAGGGCTATAAATAATGACCCAATCACGCTTTCTTGTTCCTATTTTTGTTAAAAATCTCGTGGAAGACAACAACCACAAGAACAGATTGCTGAGAAAAGCAGCTAGACGTGGCAGAGGTCCGGTGGCAAAGAAAATTGGACTACAAAGCAGTAAAGAAAAGCTTAAGCTATACTAATTTGCAGTGGCAAAGCCAAATACCAGAATGACCAGGTTGGAGATAACATAAAGAGAACGTAACAAATGCTTGCTTCCATGTCTCGTTAAAGAGTTTGATGGGTTTTTTAACATAAGGAAGATGAACGTATGAAGATGCGCATGCAGATTTTTTTTCTTTTTCTTCCTTTCGTGCTCACGGAAAAATGAGAAACCAAGGAGGGTGGAGGTTCCTCAGATGGGAATATAAGGTCATTCTCATGATCAACATCTGCATGCGTAGAGCCTTTTGGCTCTTGGAAGGGTTGATTGTTCAGCTTCACTAGTTATGATATTAGATTTTAATCCATAAATTTACTTCTAGGAATTAGTATGGTACAAACAAATAAGATCATTTTGAAATAAAAATCTGCCAAGTGCGAAAAGCTACAAATTATAGCCTTTTATAATTATGGTTTTAAAAGAGTTATAAAATTATAGTGTATATTAATTAACCACCAAGACAATTTAGTTTCAACCCCACCTCACTACCAATCAGATCCTAAAAGTGGGGAAACCGAGAAAGAACTATCAAGCAAAATGCAGCTTCTCAATGCAGTTAACTGGATTAAAATAGAAGCTGAAGGTTGAACTAGGTGGACCAATTGACAAAACAAAAATATCAGTCACAAATCGCACAAAAAGGGGGATTCTTGTTCAACTTTCAAGAACAAATGCCATATGGAGCAGATACCATTAAAAAAAAACTGATAGAACTAAGCATATGAAACATCCACAAACCATAATAAATCTAAGCGAAGTAGGTAACTTATCAGACCTTTAATAATTTGTAGCAGACAGCTTTAAGTCCTATCCTTGCAAATTAGATTATAAGATATAGGCTGTCATGAACATATATGTGATCCATGCACATTTTCTATGATGTGGTTCTCTCATTGGGGGGCTTGATGGGCTGCAATCACTGTGTGTGTGTGTGTGTGTGTGTGTGTAGACACACACAGAAGTCCCATTGCAGTATATCAAGTAAAAAATTTAAAACTCAAAGCATCATATAAAAATTCTGGATTAAAAAAAAGAAGCTACGGTGTGGATAATTCTGCACACAAAACACATTCAACTCATAATACTCTGGCAGAAAAATCAATCTGGGACATTCAGCTCCGATTCTCCAAAAGAAACTAATGGATCACAATGATCAAATTGAATGATAATGCATTGTTAATCTACTTCTCTATAGTATTTTCCTCTACTTCTGCGGCCCCAGTTATCTACCACACTAATAAGAAACAGCCATGTTTCCACATGATGAAAATGATGATGTTATATTGTTATTCAAATGCAAATTACATCAAATCTCTAGCTTCGCAAGGCTCAATGTGCTCTAAAAATAACTTTTGAGCTAGCAATATTCACTTAGATTTTCTTCATGTTGAATAAATTACACAGCTAGAATACTCAAAGGATTACAAGTCTGATGTTGGTTGCAATAAATTTGCAGGGGAGGAACACTAGAAAAAAAGGATTCCACCTGTTATGATGATATGGTGCGCAATAAATTTGCAAGGGATGAACACTAGAAAAAAAGGATTCCACGTGTTATGATGATATGGTTATGTTGTAACTTGAAAAATATTCTCTCGACATTTCTCTCTCTTTTCTCTTAGATGATTTTCATGTTGCACCCTAAATATTAAAATGGCAGATTTGATGTCCATATTGCTAAATTGTACATTTAACAGATCGTCTTGAGAATTTCTTATTCTCATAAAAATTAAAACTGCGCAATTAAGCATTTTTCTTGTTGGAACTCGATAAAGTTTAGACACCACATATATGATTATGTTTTTTGTCCCCTACAAAACCATAAAAGACAAACTTCTAATCAGAACAACTCGGCTAAAACAACAAAAATCCAGAACCCATCTATGAAGGAAGCACTAATTTTCTTAGCACGAATGCTCAATCCTTCTATCCATAGAAAACATCCCAGCCCCTCCCCATCATTCTCCCATATTTAATGCAATAGATTGTTACTAAGACAATTTCTCTAACGCAAGTGAATGCTGTCACATCATGAAGAACGCTAATGAAAATGAAAACAAAAAAGTTTATTGAACATAAATTAAAACATTGAATTAGATTCAGATAGGCAGCGCAGCTATTTTCTATTACGTGATAATTAAAAGTAAATGGGGAAACAATTCTTTTGTTCTAGTTGACTTTATCATTGCATTGTTCTGATCTAAATGATTTTAGTTCATATGGAATTCAGCAAACAAATTATATAATTCAATGAAAAACAGTACTGTAAGACAACTCTACTCTATTCCTTCTATGATATTTCAACATTTTCCATCTTGAAGGTGCTTCCAAAATGCTTCCATGGGAAGTATGTTCTGCATGAATTCGAATTTCAAACTTGTGTTTTTCACGGTTTTAGAATCAATAGGAACATTTCCAATAACAATGTCTAGCCAAATGACATTTAAGCCACCAGAACTTTTCAACCGAGGATAACTAATCCTACAAGGGGTCTTATTTGGTAGAAAATTCCTCCATTAGCTAGTCTTAGAAGAACAACAGTAGAATTGTACTTGTCATTTGAAATTACACGCTAGGTTTGGCTTTTTGCAGAATTATTTGATGCACAGAAATGCACAGAAAGATTCCTTTATTTAGAAATGACATTGCATTAGCTGTGGAAGGTGACTATGCCTTTGCTTCAAAATGAAACATAAATATAGATAAATAAATGGTTTTCATTACTTTAAACTAAAAGGGATTATTTTAAAAATAATATCCATCTGTACTCTGGTTATTTTAAAGCTTGTGGTTTACATTTAATCTTCAATTGATGTTGTTCAAGCTACTACATTGCAAGAAAGCTACATTCATTAGCAATAATACAGAATGTGTCAGCAATCAATGAAAACAAACTGTTGAGCACCAAAACTGGTACTATACAGATATTAGCTTGCCTCTACAGTTACGATTTCTCTCTTCCCAATAAAAAATCTTGTTTCTTGAAAACGATTTCTTGTTTGATTGAGGAAAGCTTCAAAATCCGAGTTTTCTTCACAAAATCCTTTTTTTTTTTCAAGAAAACATTATCGAAATTTCATTGGGAATATATATATAAATTCTTGCAGGTGCATTAAGCAAAGAGCAATTGACAAGAAATATTTCCATTTTGTCATCGAAGTCACATCTACGCATGTCCATTCTAATTAATTAAAGGATTTACGTGCATAATAATATCAAATGAGCAAGTATTTCAACACAGAGAGAGAGGAAGAAAGAAAAGAAAAATGACTTCATATTTTTCTTTTCTTTCACCTTTTGGACTTGAATGCTTAGGTTATTGATGCATGGCTGGACACCGCCCATACCGCGTAAGGAAAGGAGAAAAAAAAACAAAGAAATAGACTGGTTTGGTCTTTCTGTTTAGTCCAAAAAAAAAGACGAAACCCAATTTTCGTTTCAATTTCAAACCGGCAAACTTACGGGTAAACAGGGAAAAAGGCAAGTTCAAGTCCAAAACTAACGTAATGCAATTTCAAACCCCGGAAGACAAAACATAATATATAACTCAAACAAACAAGAAAACATGAAGCATGTCATCACTACATTACTACTGCACTGCCTCCCTACTTGCTTTCCTTTCCTGTCCTAACACAAGAAAGAAACTTTAGATTTCTTTCACATACAAGAAAGGGAGAATGTGAGGGGAAAAAAGAGAGAGAAAAAGAAGAAGAATAATAATCATAACTTAGCATCGTAATTTTCACAAAAACAAGAACATGTTAAGCAGTGCCTCTCATCAGCATTCATTCTTCTTCTTCTTTTTTAACTCCTACTTCTTGAATGGATGTGTCAAATTTACTTCTCTTCTTACTACATTTAATCATCATCATTTTTTTTTTTTTTTTTGGGAAAATGGACTGGAAAAGAAAAGACCTTGCTAATATAAAAGAGAGGGAAGACAAGAATGTTGTTGTGGTGTTTTCATGATCTTGGATTCGGAAAGAATTGCGTACCGGCCATGAAAGTGTTCAGTGGAGCTGGATATAAAGATGAAGGATCAAGAAATGCGGCTGTCGTAGAAGCCACCGTTACACCACCACCACCAGTGGCTGTGCCAGCTGTGATTAAATTAAGTGGTTGTACTCCGCCACCTCCAGAAGATGTCTCACCGGGTGCCATGTAGTTGCTGTCAGGCCCATGATCATAAAGAATTCCTTTAAACACATGCCCTCCAATGTTAACAGCAGTTTGGTAAGCTAACATCTCCTCACTTTCATCAATGCCACTCACTCTTACACAACGAAATAATGCAGGAGAGCTCACTTCTGAAGGGAAATTCCCAAGTTCTAACCCTAAAACAAAGAAGCCGTTAACATAAACTACTTCAGATTTTGATTAAAATAGTAAGATATAAAAATGGGATTTTTTTTTATAGAATTATATTTTATGTATATGAAATGGCACGCAAAAGCTATCAAGAAAGAACAAACATGCTCATATATAATATATACACAGATATCAATCGACACACAGAAAGAGAAAAATAGTTTCTCCCTTTCAATCCACTTGTCAGGAATACCTCATAACAGTATTCATAAAAGGAAAGGTGAAAAAAAGCTGATGGGGTTTTACTATGGAGGTTCGTTTTCATTACACGCAATCGATATGGCCTCTCTCTCTCTCTCTCTCTCTCTCTCAAGATTCTCTGTATGAGCGTGTGTGCCACTGAATTCTTCTAAAAAATGACTCTTTAGAACTGTGAGTCACTCGTTTCTGTTGAAAGAAAAGAAAAGAGACATTACATAAACAAAGTGTATATAGATATTGTCTTTACCTGACATGCTATTGGCTAAGCGAGTGCAAGCAAGAGAAGAGCTTGGATTTTCTCTCTGTCTCTTAGGATTCTCTCCACGAATTTGCAGTTGTTGCTGTTGCTGTAAAAGATTTAATTGTTGCTGTCTTTCACGGCGCTTAGAGGCAGGAACCCAAGTACTTTTCACATGGGTTTGGCACTCAAATCCTCTACTCTTACAACAAGTCCTACACCTCATATGCATACAATCTTTCTTTGCTTGGTTGCCACAATCTTGGCAACTTATGCTACCAGCTCCTCCTGTTCCAGAACCACCAGGCCTCATCATCATGAAAGCTTCTGCTGCTGCTGCTGATCTTGATGAGGATTCATCAGAGATGTTGATTGAAGTTCTACTGGGTCCTACACCTAACCCAGCAGCTGATGAGTAGAGATCTTGCTGTGGATTCTGATGTCTTTGGTGAAGAAGCTCTTGATGCTGCTGCTGCTGCCATAGCTCAAAACTTTTGTAAGGAATGTCTTCACTTTTGTACCAAAACCAGCTTTCTTGTGGAATTTCAGTTGGTGGATTATTGTTGTTTTGTTGGTCTTCTTGGTTATTACTGCTGCTGCTACCTCTTCCTAATGAGAAAAGGCCAGCCATTTCTCCTCCTCTAAGCCTGACCCAAAACTCAATTGTGAGAGAAAATCCATAATCAAGAAAACCTCTCTTTCTTTGTCTTTTGCTTACCACCCAGCAAACATCAGAAGGGCCCTCCTTAAATTCTCCAGAATTTTGGGTTATGAATCGAAAAAAGAAAATGGAAAAAAAACAAGAAGAAGAAGGATCCAAGAGTGTAAGAGTACTCGTGGTAGTATCACACAATCTTGTTCCCTGCTTTCTTGAGTCTTGTGTATGTGAAAATGCCTCTCTCTTCTTTCTCTTTCTCACATACTCACTCACTCACTCTAGCTACCTTGCTTCCTTCTCTAAAAAACCTGTGTCAAGTGGTTAGTGAGTAGTTTCTTGATTAGTTTTGTTGGCCCTTTTTTTGGTTGAAGAAAAGAAAGCGTTAATCGCACCTTCAGTACCTTTTCTTTACCATTTACACAGAATTACAGCTGCTTCTGCTTCTCTGCAAACGCCGCCATACCCTCTCTCTCTCTCTCTCTCTCTCTCTCTCTCTCTCCTGACCCAATTTAAGTCTCTCTCTCTGATGATTTTGCAGTGCCTTTTTAGCCTTCACTCAGCAATGCTTCTCTTGTTCTTGTTTGTGTTGTCACTAAGCTGACCCCCTTCTCTTCACTGCCTAAGGATGTCATGGGATGATCTCTCTCTCTCTCTCTCTCACAAAATGGATTGATCATTCTTCATGTTGATCCTACGGTTCAAAGTATCGCCACGTGGCGACCAGCAAGCTTTTGCTTCCTTCGTCCTTTGTACCGGAAAACCCGCTGCCTTTTCCTCCCCTTTATTTATTGGCTGTTATTAACTCTTGATTAATCACTAATTACCCTAATTAAACTTGATTTTTATCCTTTTGTTGCCTCTCCTTCACCTTTCCCCTTAATTTATGTCCGTGTGTACAAGATCCATAAAGTTTTAAATTACTTGAAGGTTTAGCTGTAAAGCATGGTATATAGTCCATCCCATTATTTCATGCATGTATGTTTTGTTAAGGGCAGTTTTGTAAGTTGATACTCTTCTCTTATGATTTAAGAGTAATTACCTCTTTGTTTTTGTATTTTAATCGTGTTTTTTAATAATAAAAAATTATTTTTTTGTGATAATATTAAAAAAAATATTTTTAAAAATAAAAAATAAATTATTTGAATATATTTTTAAATAAACATTTACTATTAGAATATTATTAGAATATTAAATGAGCTAAAAGTCAGAAGGGATGAGCGTCCATTCAAGCAGTTTGATTTGTGCAAAAATAACTAATGAATCTTTTTTTTTCAAGTTTTAAATCGAATTAAGCTGAATAAAAAATATAAATTGACTGGTCCAGTTTAGTTTACATTTATTATAATCAAATAAGCCTAATTTGAGTTAATGAGCTTTAAGATGGATTATTTCGTACGGACAGTGATTTAATGAGTTTTTTTTTTATAATATATATTTTTAGATTGGTTTGATATATATACATCATGGTTTTCAATATCTAGAATTTAAAACCAGGACCAGAACTAAATTAAGCGAATTTATTTATAAAAAAAATTAACCAAAATTATCCAACAAATTCATATAAATTGTTTGATTCTGAAAATTTTGAGTAGATTTTTAGGAATATTTTGATTAATTTGCTCACCCTTTCCATATGATTTTTTTTATTTACATCAATGAGAGAGTATTTACATCAATGAGAGAGTCTTTTACAATTTTTTTCATATCATAAAAAAATATTTTTAAACTAGATTTTAAACCATGCAAGCTGACTCGTTCACGAGATCATCAGAATCCTTGTGTTCTTCTTTGAAGATTTGAACACAAAATATAATATTATAGCTGGGGAGAATAATAAACCACCATATAATCAATCTCAACCTAGCATTTGAAACCATAAGATCATGCAATTATCCATGGCAAATGGAGTGATATTGTTAAAAATTGTGTACACAATTAGTTTATTGATGCAGAGAGATCTGGGCAGTGAAAAAGAGGCGTAGCCGTATTCATGATTTCTGAAAAAAATATATAATAATGTATTTCATGTCTTGAAGCTGTGGTACAGGGGAACAGAGCTCCACTTCCTCGTACTTTTCTAATTTCTTTTTTTTTATTTATTTAATATTTTGATTTATATTGAAAAAATATTATGGATATAATAGTACAATGTATAAAAAATAAGTGATATTTGAGGACCCTTTTCTTAAATAATGTGCCCTTGCCAAGGGACTAAAGAACAAGTGGGAGTTGACTAACTTATTTCAGGACCCTCTTGTCTTTTCCAGTAGGGCACTCTCTGCTGGGGAGACTTGTGGCAGAGAGACATTATACTCAACAATTATCAAGGAATTTCTTGTTTGGTCGAAAGTAAACAAACTTGAAAGTAATTTTTATAAAAATTAAAACTTTAAAAAGTAATTTTTTTATATTTAGTAATATCATAAAAAATAAATTATAAAACTACATTATTTAACTAGCTATGTAATAAAAAATAAATTAAAAAATAACTTATAAGTGTTTTATAGAAAATAAATTGAAAAATAACTTATAAATGTTTTAATTTTAAATAAATGTTATTTTAAAAACTCAAAATAAATTTTTTAAATTAATAAAAAATTCAAATTAATTAATGGTATCAATTAAGAGTTTATTTTGTAAGAGACAATAGAAAAAAAATATTTCGTGGAAGGTGTGTTTGTATAAAATTTATTTTATATATTAAAAAAAATATTTTTCATGATCAAGAAAAGAAAAATACCTTCCTAGTGAAAAATGTTTATCTTTTTATTTTGTTGGAAACTAGTTTTCTAAAGTTCACCAAACATTCAAAAACTTGAAAACTACTTTCTAGAAAAGTGGTTTTTTTGAAACAAACAATACCTAATACTTAGTATATATTATGTAATTTGTTTGTAGATATATTTTCTTACCTGGTGTTTGTTTTAAAGAAAATATCTTAATCATTATATAGTTTAATTGTTTTTATATTTGATCTTTATATGTTTAAAACATTACAATTTATATTTTAAATTTTACTGTGCATATAACAATTTACATTAGAAATCATCTTATATTTTAATTTACTTTGCACTAACAAAATATATATAAACTATAATTTTTTAAAACACAGAGAAAAATATGCTTAAAAACAGTTAAATTATAGGATGTTCAAGCTAAGTTTTTATAGAAAAATTAACAAAAAAGATGATTAAGAAGAAAAGAATAATTAATTAGGAATTTATAACCAAAAATAAAAAAATAAAATTGTTTAATATTATTTTTCTGGTTTAGTTTTTTATATTTTACAGGGATCTTGTGCAATATAAATAATAGTGAAGTAAAAAAAAAAAAAACAATCTCATATGAGTTATCGATTCCAGCAAGGATGTGATTATTACTAAACGCAACACGTAGTGAAGGATAAGAGGATAGCCCATCTCAAGTTTTAAAAATTACAATTCTAAATTATAGAAAAATAATCTAATATTTTTCAAGCCCTAAAATACCACCAAATCATATAGAAAAATCTAATATAATAAGTTAATAGTGTGTTTTGAAAAATAATATTCAAGACCATTTGAATATAAGCTAAAATTATTCTAGTTCATAAAATTAAAATCAATAAATTTCAAAATCTAATTAAGAAAGGAATTTTTTTTTAAATAAAAGCTCTAAAACATAATCTTCTAGGCGTAGTTTGGACATGATACAGATTTCGACGAGCACTAGTTAGCCAAGCCATCAAGAAACTGAGCCTGTAAAATGCATTCGTAAAATTTCAGGGGTTAAATAATAATATTACAAGTTATATTTATTTTAAATGTGTTTACACTTATTCTTAAACTTAAATTGTTGACACACACCGGGTTTTATTAATAAATAATATATAAATGATGGTCACGAGCGGTCGATGGCATATATATTTTACATGTATGAGAGAAAATGGACATGTTATGAACATAGAAATTGTTGAATATAAACCATCATTTATCCCTACAAAAATAATAGAAATTATTAAATAAAATAAATAAATAGTAATAAAAAGGACTGGCTAGAAGAAGAAGAAGCCTTTGACGTTTTTGTCCACAGTAAGTACTCAAAAGCCAGTCCACATCAAGTGGGACCTACAATCTGCAGGTATCTGATGCTGATATGGCAAGAAGTACCCCTGCAGAACCCACTGTCTTCTCCAATCAAGGAGTTTCTGTGAGTACATACATACTCCTTAACAGGTCTGGCTTGCCACGACACCACTTAAAAATTAGTATAGTAAATTGAAAATATTGAGGGAATTGCGCAGTATAAAACGAAATATAAAATTTTTCAAAAAATAATTACGATGATTTGAGATTTTTTTTAAAAGAAAAAAAATAATGTTGTTTTATTTTTATCTAATTAGACATAGAATGATGAGATTTAATATTAAAAAAACAAAATTGATACTAGTTAATTCAAATTAGCATAATATTTGGGTAATAAAAAATTAATCAGCTTGAGTTAACCTATTAAATTTATATTTTAAATCATGAAGTCATGATAACTTGATAGAAAAGAAATCAAATAAAATCATAAAGCTAATTTTTTTAAAAAAACTAATATTAATCGGTAAAAAAAACCCAAAAGAAAATCAACTTAATTAAGTTTTCAAACTTATAAATTGAGTTATTAGACTAAAAACATTATACATGGAAAAACTACAAAGCCTAATCTCTAATAAATCAAACGCTGAATGATGAAATTGAGAAGAAAAAAATGACCTAAAAGACTCTAGAATAAAATTAAAAAAATAAGGATAAAAATTCAAATAAAAGATAAATTAGAGGGCAACTATAAATTTTTTATCAGATGGTGAAATTGAAAAACAAATTAACAAAATGATAAAAAAAATTCAAAAGAATAAGAACCAAATTGAAAAAAAATAATATACCACAAAATTAGATTTAAAGATGAAATTGAAAACCAATATAACTTTTATAAAAAAGTCAAGGAAAAAAACTAAAAATAAAAAAATAAAAATCAAATTGAAATAATATAACTTTTATAAAAGAGTCAAGGAAAAAAACTAAAAATAAAAATCAAATTGAAAAAAAAATATGACAAGCTGAGATTGAATGATGGAATTAAAAACAAATAAAATTTTTATAAAAGAGTCAAGAACAAAAATTAAAAAATTAAAAGAATAAGAACCAAAGTTAAAATATCAATAACAAAGAGAATCAACCTATAATTTTAAAAGGAAAAAAAAAATTTTCATTAGCAATAAATCTCTCTACCACCATCAACATGAGCCACACTAACAAAAAAAAAAAAAACATAGTGACAATTCCATGAGAAAGGATAATTTTTGTCATTGGAAGGTATTGCATGCATCGTTCAAGGGTCATGGACACATGTGGCATTTTCAATATGAAAGTATAATTTTTTTCACCGAAATATGTCACATGTGTTATTTAAAGGGCATGAACATCTTTCATATACCCATACACTTGTATATACATTAATAATATTTTTTATTTAAATAATAAATATTTTTTATTAAAATATTAAATTACCTTCTATGAACCTAGTAATAACAAAAAATCAAAGTGAAAGGACTTAAAGGCCCTTGGATATGTGATTTTTTTATTTTTATTTAAATAGTGAACTTATTATTTTATTATATTTTAAAAAATAAAAAAACAAAAATATCCATTATTCTAATATTAAAAATTTTGATTTGGAGAATAATTAAATTATTTTATTATGCTTAGAAATTGCAAAAGGCAATTATACCATGATTAATCTTTTAATGTCTAGTTAGCCGTGAGAAAAGATCGAAACACCCCCAACAAATAGAATATTTAATTTTTTGGAATGACAAAATAGTTATTATACTAAAATGCTCCCTGAATTAGTTTTTTTGGTTATGTAACTGTTCACATGATAAAAACAAGTTAATTAAATAATTATCAATTACGTGTATGTTTATATTTTTCATTGAATGCATAGAATAAGCGCCCTGATCAATAAAGAACCTTTTTTTTTCCCTGTATTTTTTAAAAAACTATGATAGCATTTGTTAGTTTTCAATTTTTTAATAAAAAATCAAAATAAAAAAGTTCTATGTTCCTATTTGAGAAATTATTTTTAGAGATTATAGCTCAAAAGGTACTCTCCTCTCCGTAATCAAATTGATATTTTTAGACTCGATATCTATCATTTTAATATATCTTATAAAAAAATATTTTAAAAAATAATTATTATTACAATATTAAACATTATCTAAATCTTTCATAAAATATAGTTTTCTTTTGGAATTACCATCGTCTCCCTTATTGGGATTTTTTTTTTTTTGGTTCTTTAGGTGATGATTTATTCTCCCACGCTTTGCAAATGCGAATATACATTCAATATTATTGCCTTTTTTTCTTTAAAAAAAAAGGTAAATGTATTTTTGGGATGGTTTTGACATAAAAACTATCATTTCTAAGTCCTAAATAAGTTACTCGTAACCAAACTAATGCAATGATCACATACAATTATTATTTTTTTGATTTCACATTAAACTCAAAGCTTAATTAAAACAAACATACTCACCACTCAAGCCAAGTCTCTCGTAATCTTGTTAATTAGATATTAGTCAAGAATTCTTTTAATTGGATTAAATAAGCTTCCAGAAATATTACTTGATGTAGGGTACGTGTATGGAGGATTTTTATTTTTATTTTTATTTATTTTCTATTAATAATGATGTATATATATTCATGTTCTAAGGTGTCTTATTTTTGAGAATAAGTGAATCTCTTCATGTCTTTATCAAAACTACGAAAATAGGGCTCAAGTTTTCTTTCCTCTACCTTTTTATTTAACGATTTGGTCCTTGACCCAATTTTCTTGTCATGAAGCTAAAATCATACCAAATCATTAACCTTACGAGATGATAAATTCAAAACAAATAAATTTGAACCGTCATGAAGATCCTCACCATACGACTTAATAAGCTAGTATTTTATTTTTTCTTGATCAATTAATAAGCTAGTGCAAGTTTCTTTCATTCACCACCGAGGTGTCATAATCTCTTTCCTTCGATGATGTAGGATTTTTAATTTTACAGAGGAGAAAGGAAGGGATATAGGGGACCATCCCCACTTCATATATCTAGCCTGTGGCTTAACAGTTTTTGAACGATAGTCAATAAAGCAAGAATATTTAAGGCAAAATACCTAGTAATTTTATTAATTTATTACTATAAATATTCAGAATAGATTGCATCTAACTTAATTAATCTTATATATATTTAAATTAATAATTATATAAATTTACAGTGATTATTATATTAGCAATTAAAAAACTTGAATTTTAAACTATAAAAAAAATAATTTTAAATTTTAAATTCTTACTATTAGGTCGCATGTTAAATGGTTAAAATAACTAGTAACTTTGTTCTATTATTCAGTGGATGTATATATGGACCATCTTATGCTTGAAATTTAATCTTTTTCCCTCAAAATTTAACCATCTGACTAGACTGGTCCTTGGAAGCTTTTGGACCCAATTGAGAAATTATAATTAACCGATATCGATCGATTATCACATCCATGCCAAGGTGCAAAATGTCAAACTTGACTGTTCCTTTGCATGAATGAGGGGTCAAGTGATACGTTGCTCAACTTGGTTTCTTGGACGATTTGCCATCGGATTTGAAAGAGATTACCGTGTGGTATGAGTTTGTGGTTGGATTGTATTTTTTAGTTTTTTAATTTTAAATTAATATTTTTTTTGTCATCTTAATATATTTTAAAATAAAAAATATTTAAAAAAACATGCATCACAATTCCAGACATTACCTTCTCCTACAACTTGGGGCCAAGCCACCGTTGGATAAACCAGTTATGCAGCTATCAGAAGCTTTGCTTGTGACTTCATTGAAGTGATACGTTTCGAGTCTCTCATTTTGGATTTTATGTCCTTTTATTTTCGGGTTGAGTTTCTGTTTTGATTATAATTGTCCTTCCTTTTATTTAGGGCGTGTGTGTATGATATATTAAATAAAAATTCTAAATAATAATTAAATTTCATGCAATGACATGTGTCTCGCTTACATAGCTTGTTAAATCTTGGACGGCTACATTTACATTAAATTATTTTTCTCGGGATTTTGCCAAGGATCTTAACCTTGATTGATAGTACAAAGAATATCACTACATATCAATTAATCTTTTTAATGGTTTTTTTATATATTTTAAAAATAATAATAATTTATTTATTTTTATTTTAAATTAATATTTTTTAATATTTTCAAATTATTTTAATGTGCTGAGTTAAAAATAATTTTTTTAAAAATAAAAAAAATATTATTCTGATATATTTTTGAACAAAAAATATTTTAAAAAATAACTATTATTACCGGATCTTATTTACGAAGGAGAAGAAGAAGAAGAAGAAGAAAAAGAAGAAACATATCCATATCAAAATTAACAGTAATTTAGAGGAGGAATAAAAAAAGAAGAAACATATCCATACCAAAATTAACAGTAATTTAGAGGAGGAATTTAATACTTAATTAAGCTATTGTGATTATTCTTCACATTAATCACTAGCTTTGTATATTGCTTTTAAAGAAAAAAAATTTATGTTCAAATACTTCATAGGAAAGATTTGAATCTTAGCTCTCTACAAATGTAGGGGACCTATTGATTATAATTAGAGTTTGGCAGCGTCAAGCGTCAAGATAATATTAAACTCATTTTATATTTGACAGCGTCAAGATAATATTAAACTCATTTTATTTTACCTTACCAGTCATAATTCTGCACGTTTTTTAAAGGTTAAAAGTAGGTAGATACTTGTATTGTTATTTTCATAATTATAATGCATTATGTTGACATATAAAGTCTTCTTTATCACTTTAAGACTAGAGCCAAGGTTATACGCAACTTCATACTTTCTTAGGATGTATATTGTAAGTGATAAAAAGAAATAGTTTTAAAATCTTAAATTAATTGATAAGTACATAAATATAAAAGAGAAAATATAATTAATCATATAAGAGAACATATAAAATTTACGTGGTTTGATAAATTAGATCTACTCTGCTGCCATAAAGTTATCTCAACCCAAAATTTTAAGTTGTTAGATGAGGTTCTAATATATAATTTATATTATTTTCTAACACACATTTTCAAATGAAAACTTGTTAGACTTGAAATTTTCATAGACTATATTACCTCGTGCTTGATTTTTATCAAATAAATGGGGATGGTAAGATTCAATCTCGTTACTGTTTGGTTATCAAGGTTTTGATACCATGCCAATGAATTATCTTAATAAAAAATCTTAAATTATTAGTTGAAGTCCCAAAATATGATTCATATTATTTTTTAATATCTACCAACAAGATGATAAGAAAAATTCACACAAAATTGCTTTTTCATCCAAAATCTCAAATTAACCCAAAATTTATTTTTTCTTTCATCTCTCTAACCACAAAAGTGTAAAGAATGCAAGTACTTACAAATAAGTCTTATCCTAAAATATGATAATTTAAGCTTTTATATGGATTAAGAACATAAACTTTTAATTTCTTATTAATAAACCAGATCTCAATTACTAAGGGAAAAAGAAGAAGAAGCATATTCATACTAAAATTAACAAGTAATTTAGATGAGGAATTTAATACTTAATTTAACCTACTTGGATTATTCTTCACATTAATCACTAGCCATGTATATTGGTTTTAAGGAAAATAAAATTTTATGTTCAAATACTTCATAGGAAAGATTTGAACCTTAGTTCTCTACATTACTAATGTAGGGAACCTATTGATTATAATTAGAGCTTGGCAGGGTTAAGATAATATTAAGCTTGTTTTGTTTTACTTTATCAGCCATAATTTTGCATGTTTTTTGCAGGTTACAGGTAGGTAGATGCTTGTATTGTTATTTTTATAATTATAGTGCATTATGATGGCATAGAAAATCTTCTTTATCACTTTAAGGCTAAAGTCAAGGTTATATGCAACTTTATACTTCCCTAGGATGTATATTGTATATTGTATGTGATAATTGTAAAAGAAATAGTTTTAAAATCTTAAATTAATTGATAAGTATATAAATAAAAAAGAGAAAATATAATTAATCATACAAGAGAACATATAAAATTTACATGGTTTGATAAATTAGATCTATTCTACTGTCAAAAAATTATCTCAACCCAAAAGTTTAAGTTGTTAAATCAGGTTCTAATATATAATTTTATATTATTTTCTAACACACCCTCTTAAGTGAAAACCTATTAGACTTGAAATTTTCATAGACTATATTACCTCGTGCTTAGTTTTTATCAAATAAATAGCGGTGATAAGATTCAATCTCGTTACCGTTTATTTATCAAGGTTTTAATGCTATGTTAATGAATCATCTTAATCCAAAAATTTAAACTATTAGGTGAGGTCCCGAAATATGATTCATATTATTTTTTAATATCCACCAACAAGATAATAAGAAAAATTCACACAAAATTGCTTTTTTATCCAAAATTTCAAATTAACCCGAAACTTATTTTTTCTTTATCCCTGTAACCACCAAAATGTAGAGAATGCAAGTATTTACAAATAAATCTTGTCCTGAAATATGATAATTTAAGCTTTTATATGGACTAAGAACACGAACTTTCCCCCCCTCTCATTTGAGCCTATAATTTAATACAAACCCAATAAATCTTAACATTTTGAATGACATGATGATTGGATTTTTTAGCTATTAGAGGAGGTTACATGTGTCATCTAAAGGCATAAACATTTTTCAACTATGCCTTAAATATCCAATCATTTTTTAAAAATAATATTATATGTTTATTAAAATTCCAAATTGCCCCTCAATCAGCATTATTATAAATAACAAATCATAATGATATAACAAAAAAGCCCCTTGATGTTAGTTTAATAATTTTGTAATTCCAAGGATATTTAAGTCATTTTTAACTCTATTAATATGATGGTCATCATCATTGTCTTTTTATTTGGATTCTTTATAGCAATATAAAGCAGATATTATACTCAACTGAAGTTTCATATTAATAATTTTCTACACCGATATTTGTTTGCTAACATCACCACTTAACCTAGATGGACTAGTTGTGTATAATGTCTATGTGAATCTATGAGAGTTACTTAGAACTCGAGTCAACTCCATACTATAACAATTTTCTCGTCTGGGTCTATTATTAAAGTAGAGTTCCAGTATATTAATCTCTTTGTTCCTTATAAATCCAAACATTGAATTCACACTCTCGTTGCTATAAATTGGTACACTGACATAATGCGCTCGACTGACATCTATTTGCAACATCCTCTAGGTAATTTCAACTTCTATTTCAAACATGTTTCAATCAAGTCGATCATATAACATTTTAGATAACTCATTAAGGTACATGTTTAATGTAGCAGTTATGAATTTATGACTTCCTCCATTATTAATAATACCATTATCGATACTAACAATAATACCATTATGGAAGCATGATATTTCTAAAAAATTAGCTATTTTGTCAGACAACACAACAAAATACAATTCTAATTTATTAATATCTCGGAGTTAATTAAAGTGTATACTTTATCGTCAAAGCCATAACGTTGATATAATTAGCTAAAATCTGAACTCATCAAATTAATCAACAAACACCTATATTCATCAAATTTCACATAAAATTATCAACTAAAATCATGCATTTCATAGCTAGTATTATTATTATTATATATATAATTTGATATCATCTATAATTTAACTTAAATCAATATTAACTATTCTATCATATAATGTTGTTAATTCATAATCAACAATAATCTAAAATCAATGATTATTTAACAAAATAACCTCTTTATCAACTTAAATTATATTGAATAAAGCTAAGAGGTACGGGTGAATGTGGGGGGAGAAAGAGAGGAGTAAAAAAAAAGAAGAGAAGAGGGAAGAAAAGAGTCTTTCGGTTTAAATTTCGAGTGAAGTCACATGTAACAACTATGAAATAAGTCGCAAATGATATTCAGAACTTTCATGTCATATATGATATCCGCGACTAGTAAAATCACGATAGATTCCAAATTATTTTCTCCACTATGTTACTTTATTTTTTTTTTACTTTTCTGTGTGAAAAAAAACTCCAAAAAGCCTAACTTACGGATACGAGTCAGAGAGTCACTCACTATTCATCACAGCACCATATCTTTTGTTTTTGGTTTGTTTTTATAGGGACATATCAGGAAAGCTAAGACAAGGTGACAGGATGGCCGGGACATTTCAGTAGTTGAAGGTTCTCTCTCTCTCTATCTGCCACGCGCTAGAAATTATGATTTGTGCGAGTCCCAATAATTGTCTGTCACTGCTACCCCCTCCTCCTTCTCGAGCCCTGTGTTTGTTCCCATGGTTGACTCCTCCTCCTAGGCTCCACTCTACTTTACACACACACTCTCTTGCTGCAGACTTAATAGTTAGATTCGTTCACCTCACAATATTATAAATTTACACCTTCTTGTAGTTAACTATTTATTCTACTGAAATAGTGCTAGGGATAGTTTTAATTTCCATTGTCATAGGTTCAAAAAAATTTAAACGAAAAAAAACGATTTTGTTTCGACATTGTTATCAGATTAAAGAATAAAGTTATTTTAATGCATCCCTTTTTTATCTTGCTCATGAACATAAACTAATTTGGAAGGAATTATTATTAACAACACGACTCAAACTCGCAATGTTCATCCATCATCACCACATGCTCAATGAAGATAAATTAATTTGGAAATCAAGAAACATTTCCGTAAACAAGCAAGGGAAAGGAAGAATTCAGCGTTACAGGCCCTGCTGAAAGCCACAAATCCCAATGCTAACTAACTCTTTTGAGGTCACAACTCATGACAAGTAGTATTAATATATAGTAGCAATTATAATTACATTCCCTGCCTGCATTACATGTTGTCAACTTCCATTCTTGGTAAACCTCACAACAGTACATGTTTTGGATTGTCCCTGTTCTCATGCGCGGCAGTAAAAGACCCAGTTTGTTTCATCCTTTAAATCAATTAATTTTCTAAAAAAAAGAAAAGGAATTGCATGGTGGGGTTTGTTCTTCTTCTGGTGAAGAAGGGTTGAAAGTCGCTGTCGAAGCAATAAATGAGAGTGTTCGTTGAGGGTAACGATGGGAGTGTCTGTGATGGGGAGCAGTACTGAAGAATAAGGGCAAAAGATTTGGTTGCTTCCTTCCAGGCTAGCCAGCGAAAGGAAACCCAAAAATAACATTCCTTTCCATTGATTGCCATGGCTGAACTGGAGGAATTAATGCTCATGTATGGATTCTGATATGACTAGGAAATCCCGCATGCTCTCTGATCAGAGCTTACATATGAGGACTTGGGAGGCGGATCAGCTCGCATGCATTCCTGTGTTGCCCCCACCATCCTCGTCTTATCCTTGACAATCTTGTTCTCGTGGGACCCTTCTGGGAGTTAGGTTTGGTCCCATTCTCAGTTTGCTCGCCTGAGCATAAACGGCTTGTTGGGATAGAAAAACAAAAAATCGAATTGAGAATTTTCAAAATCTTGAATTAAATTGAACTAATGAGTCAGTTCAAATTGGTTTTACTTTGTTTGATTTGAATAACTCGAATTTAAATTACCGGTCTCAAGTTAGGTTATTTTTTGCATGCTTTGATTCATTGAGCTTATAACCAGTTTTTTTTTTAATCAAATCTAGTTCGGTGTTTTATTTTGATTTTTAAAATTTAAAATTAAAATCAAACCCACAACATTTATTCTTAAAATTATTTACATTAAAGTATTTAAAATATAAAAAAACTATAAATTTTAAGTTGATTTTTATAAATATTCCGGATAATTTGGTTAATTTAGTCAGCATCTATATTAATGATGATGTCTGTTGAAATGCTAATCATGTTATTCTACCCAAACTTCTCGTTTAGTTGCTTATATCATCCCACAATTTTCCTTATCCATCAAATAGTTAGAATATCTTATGAAAATTATAGAATTAAACTGGTTAATAATAATTTAAATAATAATATGAGCAAGATATAACTTTATTAAATGTGTATTGATTTAATATAGATACTGGACTATATTATATTAAATAATAATTTAAATAGATTACCTTTATGGTTCCAATTTAATTTAATCTACTCTCTTAGATCAGGTCCGGTCGCTTAATTAGTTGATTTAGAATATGTTTGGCACTGCGTTTTAAAAATATTTTTTTCTTAGATCAGGTTCAGTCACTTGATTAGTTGATTTAGGATCTGTTTGGCACTGTGTTTTAAAAATGTTTTTGAAAAAAATTTAATTTTCTTCTTCTTTGAATTAATATATTTTTGATGTTTTTTTAAATAAAAAACACTTTAAAAAACAAAGCAATCATAATTCCAAACACACTATTAAACGCTGAAATATTCTTATTCACATTCCTTTTATGTACGTATTTTAGCCTGGAGGGAGCGCTGTAAATCATCTCTTAGCCTTTCTCTTTCTTAACAATAACCATATTTCCAAACAAACTATTAGACTCTGAAATATTCTTATACACATTCCTTTTATGTACGCATTTTAGCTTGGAGGTAGCGCTGTTAATCATCTCTTAGCCTTTCTCTTTCTTAACAATAGCTAAACTAAGAAGCCTTAACAAAAACATAGTTAGTTATTAAACTAGATAAGATTAATACGTGCATGACATGAGTTATGGGTTGGTTTAGGTTATTTTTATAAAAATTTAATTAAATTTTGACTGGATTATTTTAAAATTAATCTAATGATAGTGTCAGGTTTCATAACAATGAATCAATACACATCATGGTTTTACACAAGATTTATTAAAAACTCTTTCTTTAAATTATGGTTAAAAACACCTACAATTTAGAGTTTTCTTTAAATATTATTTTTAAACTATAATTACAAAAATTATTACCATACCAAATACACTTCAAAGTACTCATTTGATATCATGGTAGTTCTTTTTTTAAAATTATTTTTTATTTTAAAAACGTTAAATCAGTGTATTTCTTAGTTTTTTTTAAATATTTTAATGTGATAAAATAAAAAAATTATTTTAATATAATTAAAAATATTTATAAAAAAACATTATGCACCGCAACACACTAAATAAAAACTATTGATGTTATTATTCAAAATTTAAATTTTTAAAAAGTTCATTAAATAAATTATCGTGAATATTGTACTAATTATAACGTTAATATCGTGATTGTACTGCAAAAGGTGCAAGTTATTTGTTTAAAACTTGATTTGAAAGTAATTTATCGAAATTTTGTACTAAGATCTCGATGATTGGGGGGGGGGGGGGGGGGGGGGGGGGGGACAATCCCAAGCTCACAACAAGTCATATATGGAGTAAATTGAAACATACTGTTTCATGACATGCGTAGAGTTCCTCTCCTTGAACCTAGTGTTGATTGATTTCAACCCCCAACTTTCCAGAAATGGTTCCAAAGAAAAACCTCGAAGCTTTTCATAAGATCATCCACTTAGATGAACAATTCGTTCAAGAAAATCACAACATGTGGCTGCCTCTCACGAGATCTTCAATAATATTGTTAGCTTATGAGAAGCGACCCCCCTCCCCCCTTCCAGGAAGTCAAAGATATCATTACGATCAAGCTGGCCCGGACACCCACGCTAATCTGTGACCCCCCCCCTTCCAGGAAGCCAAAGATGTAATTACGACCACCATTTTTTTTTTCACTTTAGATGTCATTACGACCACCATTTTTTTTTTCACTTTTATGCCTAATTTACTTAATGGCCTATGGTGGCCTTTGGCATATATCGGCTGTGGGGGCATGCCTTCATTTATGTAATGCTTACTTGTTGATTATTATTCAAACGAGACCCTCAATAGTCACCATGTGATGTAGCCCGTGACTTTACCCATTTGCATGAGAAAGATGCTCTTGGCATTTTTTTTTATCAAGTATTCTATCTTTAGTCTCTGACTTAATTCCCTTTTTATTATGTTAATCTGAACCACTTTGAATTGAATTCGGGAAATGCTTAATTCATAAGCATAAGAAATTACTAATTAATTATATCAAGGTCTAATTAAGGATCTATAATTAGCAGATTTGCTACCTAAGTTTTTCAAGTATCCCTTCTAAAATAAATTTAATATACATTAAGTATTTGAAATACTATGAATTAATTATTGATACACTAGTAAATTTTTTTGAAGATTTATCATTAACACTTCCTATACCTGAGAAAATACCATATATGGACTAATTTTTTTGGACTTGACTGCTCCCCTCAAGTTAGAGGTAACATGTTAGAAAAACTTAGACCATTAGTTTTTAAATCTATGGATTGAATTTCACCACTTTGATGAAATAAAATCTCAAATTTTAATAATTGAAATCAAGGGTTTAGATTTTTCTAGCATAATCTAGTCTAATATTTTTTTATTATTGCATCTTGAATATACAAAAAAGGGGAACCGTGATATTTTGTTGAAGGTGATGAAGTTTATATGAGACTTTCAAGTTGTAGATAATATCATGAGCAATATTGTCGCTCCATCATGTACGGACAATGACGACTCTACGACCTAACTATACAATGAATTGTAGGCTGCCTTTACAGGAAGCATTATCATAATAAGTGAAAGAACATGGGAGTCATCTTTGCCACTCGTGTGGTGGGTTAGCCTCTGCCCCAGAGAGGTATTGCATCAGCACCTGACTTGCCCATTTCAGTTCCCATCTCAAGTTTAAAGTTCTAGGCGGATGGCCACACGGCCACATTGCTGTGATCAAGAGGTTCTTGATACTCCTTCCATGCATGTCTTTGGTTGAGGGATCTAAGGAGTCGTGTAGGGTTTGGCCCAATATCATGACTCATGAGCTACAAATCCAGTTAAATTATTATTTCGGAGGAAATTCTCTCGTAGATCAACCAATAACTAGTTCGAGTGTCTCTTTCTATCATACTTTTGGGAAGTTGAACCGATCTAATGGTTTCATATTTGGATCCACATTCTCTTCGACGAGCTAGCTACCTGCCCACCCAGTGAAATTTCCATGGCTTCCCTGGCATGACCTAGCTAGTTGTAATGACAGGGATGTGGTGGTCTCCGCATCCATGGTGCCCTTCAAGTCTTTTAACTGATCGATCCCCACTATAGTAATCAAGGCTAAAAATGATCGATCCCCACTATAGTAATCAAGGCTAAAAATGATCGATCCCCACTATAGTAATCAAGGCTAAAAATAATGAAGTAGCTAGGGTAATTGACTTGCTCGTCCTTGTGCCAAATTCACTTTACTAGCTAGCACTATTATGGAGTAATTATAGTGATGTGGACGTGATTGTGCTTTACATTCGGCTAGTTTTTGGTTTGAGATCAAAAGTCATGTCCAAATCCAAAATTCTTAATCCTTATGATTAAGTCAATTTAAAAAACTCGCTTAACCAAAACATTAAGATAACAATCTTAGTTGACTCAACATCAGCTGGCAACCATGTGAAAGTCCTGATCAGATTAATACATTACATGATATAGGGTTTCTAGCAAAATATATATATTTTGCTGGAAACCCTATATCATGTAATATATATATATGAGTTTTTTTTTAAAAAAATATTTACAATTTGTTTTCTAAATGATCGTTTTCAATCAAGTCTGATGCATTCAGTATTACTTAATCTTAAGTATTGCTATATTTCCATTTGCATTTGGTTTATTAAATTTGATCTAAGAAAAATCTTATTAATCTTCTGCAATGAATTACGAATTATTTGAAAGTTAACCCTATTTCTTTAATGCTTCTCCTAAAAACATACTTATTATATCAAAATAATATTTTTTCATATTTTTTTTAACTTTTAATATCAACATATTAAAGTGATTTAAAAAATAAGTTTAACTATAAAAAAAATACATATTATCTAATCTCTTGCTTAGCAATGGTATTAATTGCCAATGAGTTCTTAATTTAATCTGCAAGATTATCTTCCTTCCTTAATAATATATTTTCTTCAACGAGGTCTACCTCTCCTTTGTATAATAAAAAAAGGGTTAATGTTTGAGAGGTTATTTTACTATTGACTTCGTGTGTAAAACGTTTCTTTTTTAAAAAACATATTTTGTATGATTTTGTTACATCATACTGTTAGGACGAGCGAGTAAGGATGTTAAATGTTATCATTGAGTCTATAAAATTAATATGAAATGCATCCAATTCAATAAAAATTAGAAAAAAGATAATTAAACGAACGGGCAGAAAATTGAATTTTTTTTTTGTATATATTATGATTTGAGTTGGAGATACAAAAAAACATTAGGAAAAAATGATTTTTTTAAAAAAAATTGAAAAGTAAAAGGAAAAGAAAATGAATAAAAAAATGGCAAAGAAATTAAGCCGTAGTATATAGGTTTTCAAAAGAATACAAACTACCGCAATATAATCACAATTTTTTTTTTCTAATTTTCATAGTTTTTCAATTAAAAGTAATCACAAATTTTTTAATTTTCATAGTTTTTCAATTAAAAGTATACGATATTCCGAAGACGAAATAATATTTTTCTGGGTGTCATCCGATTTTATTTATTTTGACTTTTTTTTTCTAATTGTTATTATATTTTCAATTGATTTGTTTAATATTTTATTGGATTGGATGCATGACAATTTTGTATACTTCACGACAATGTTTAATATCATTGTTTCTATAGAAAGAAATAACAAAGATAAAAAAAAACAAATATTTATAAGAATAACAATAATAAAAAAGAGTAGAGACATTTTTTTTTCAAAAATAAAAATACTATACAGGAACCTTCAAGCATGAACCCAAAAATGATAATGATAAAAAAGAAATTCTTCAATATTCACTTAAAAGGATTTTACAATTACAAAGATAAAGCTAAACGTCCATGGATTGATTATCAAAAGTCCTAAAGTGGAGATGTACATCGTTTTCATGACTAAAGATCAACGAGTAAATGATTACCACAACCTTATAGTTATAGTCTAGAAACAAACACATGGCACCCCATAATTTAGGCTATTAAAATAAATCAAAGTATTATTGACACTAATTGTAGCCCAAGTACGTTCCTAAGATTATGCTTGATTTTGAGGGGCCTGTTTCGGTTTTTAAAGTGTTCTTTTATTTAAAGAAATTGAATTAATATTTTTTAATATTTTTAATATAAAAAATAATTTGATATGTTTTCAATTAAATACATTATAAAAAACATTTATATTATATTATCGAACATAACTAAATAGTGTTTGATATGGTAATAGTTATTGTTTTTCATAGTATTTTTTTTCTTGTAAATAAATTAAAATATTATTTTTTGATATTAGTATGCTAAAATAATTTAAAAACATAAAAAATATTATAAAATAATTTTTTAAAAATAATATCACCACACAAAAGCAAAGACAAACACAGATTTATGTCTATCAAAATAATTGAAGAGCAAGTCTAGGCGTGTAGGAGAAATGAAGGAGTTGTCACCGATGGAACTTTCATCATTTCGAAGGTTGCCTCGATTGGACAAGCAAAGCATAAATACCATCCAATATAACCCTTTGTCTCGGTGCTTGGTGAAAGTGATGCACCGCCTAAAATAGTAAGATGGCACCATCACCCTTTTTTCTCACATCCGTTCTCTTTTTTCACATTATATTTTATATTAATATATGCTCATCATGCCTCCATCAAACCCTTTTCTTCTCGCAAACAGTGCCCTGAGTTTTGTAATGTGCCTAATTTTCAATTGATGGTCTAATCCATTTTGCATAACTGTATTGATTGAGCCTGGTGGTGTTCTTCATTGGTTAAAACTTGGCATCCACCTCTAGAGCTCATGGAGGGTAGAAGTAGCATGTGCCCCGTTTGATTGCACGGCCAAGCCACCCTAAAAGCATCATTCGATGTTTTTAAGGCGGCCAACCGTGCATGGCAGCCCAATGATGTCTAAATATACTTTTAGAAAATGAGTTTCCAACTAGTGGTAATTCCTAACAAAGCAAGGAAAAAAAAGGGGTACGAATATTTTTACAGCTAAAAAAAAAAAAAGAGGGCGGAATATTTGGAGTTTCAATTTTCCCATGAGACTGCCAGGCAGAGGGGGAACAACATACATCAAAGAAGGTTGCTTCACATGAGGGGCAAGTTCATGTTGTTGATGCTCCTTTTCTTGTTTACTACCTAGATTTCATTTGATTGAAAAGGAAAAAAAGAAGAAGGAATTCTCCATCTCTGCGTGGCGGGCAATCATTTGACATACCAGTTAGCCCAGTACCCCACTGCACAATTCAATGCCCTTGGCACCATGTCGATCATCGTACAGATTACAGTGCCTAAGTTGGTGTCTTTAAGTTCTTAACCATTAAAAGGGTTCTTGAAGGTAATGTTCTGAATTTAATTAAATATGTAAATCTTACTCACCTCAGATCACTACATCTCCTTCCGTTGATGATGGATATCCCTTCCTATCCTTTTGACCGACGGCCCTATGAATCCACCAAGTACGAACTTGTTAGCTCAATGCTTACCTTTCCAGTTTAAAATAAGAACATTTTTTTGCTTTATTAAAGGACATCGAGAAGGATGCAAAAGCGTGCTTCTGCACAATCAAACGAAGAAAGCAAACCTCTTGTTATCACTCTAGCTTGATGACAAACAATGCATTCAAGACCATCATCCAGGCCGATATTTCTGACAGTGATTTGCAACGTTTAAGATGTAAGGTAAATAGGAAATGTCTGAAGCACAAAATGAAAAGTTGCTTTCACTACAAGTTTATACAAACATTTCCTAAAATCCATGTAAAACTCAGTCAGAGTCGTCCCCCATATTTACAGTACACATTTTACAGTAAGATCTGGGGGATATTCAGGGGAAGGATATCAATCCTATGAAGCCCATCGAATCCTTTTAAACCTTTACCTCGCATTTCTTTGATCAGGTGGCCTGGTAGGCAGATTAAAAGGACTGTTCGACTACTGTACCTTGATGCCCAATTTTTTTTCTTTTTCTTTCAAGGCCAAATGATCTTCAGAATCACAAGCATAAAACTGTCTTTCATCGAAGACCAGATGAAGCGCGTGGTTTCCCCTTTATGGAGTTTATGTGTTGGGTGACGAAGATAACTCCCATCACAATTAAAAGGCAACCGACCAGTGTGCTGAAGAAGAGGGCACCTGGTGACCTAGCCTGGACAAAGCCATACACCCCATTTGATGTCACAACAATCAGGTCAGTAAGTCCGTCATTTGTGAAATCTTCACAGATCAGAGCATGGGTGGGTGGTGCAGGAAGATCGAACGATGTCTGGACACTTCCTCCAGGAGATATAACAGCAGCCTCTTGATCACCAGCTGCGAGGATCATTTGTTGATTGTCACGTGCACGCAAAGAGAATGCCTTTAATGTGGGGACCACCATACCACCTTCCATCATCCCTGATGGAGAAGGAAGATTTGACCATGTAGCGCCTGTCAGTATCTGCCATTGCCAAACAGCACCGTGGCCATGCAGGCCTGGAGAGTATGATGTCACCTGAAAGAAATGGTACACATCTCAATCTTGTTGCAATTAACAGGGCAAAGGCACGAGCGTGTTTGCTACAGCATTTGACCACCTCCCCCCCTCTCCCAAAACCAAAAAGCTGATTGTTAAATCAGGTACTACAGTAAAGGTAATGGACAAACACTGTATAGACAAGAAGCCAGGTCTAGATTAGAACATACCTCCCCTCGATTTGTTAAGAAGACAACATCACCATGACTCCCCTTGCGATGCCTATGGCCATCACTTTTTGGGATGAGAATAGGGGTTGCCACCTCTAAAGAAGATACATCAGTTCGACCAAAATTTCTGCCGAAATCTCCATGTTGGAATAAGTTAAATGGTGAATGATGACATATAGAAGCATTAAAAAGTTGCTCTCGTACTGGTACACCTGAAGTTGCAACAGCCCAACAAGGTTGCAGCACTTCCATTGCTCCACTAACGACAGTCTTCTCAGCTCCATTCCCCCCAACAGCCTGAAAAGAGGAAATGTTAACCATTATAATGAACACACGTATATCAAGCAATTTTACCCACCCCCACCACTTATTTATAAGCAAAAGAAAAGGTTAAACAAATATAGTTCTCTGATTGGCCATGTATCTAAAACAGTGAATAGCACAGATGAATACAGTTGGCATTTCTCAATCTCATTTTTAATTACCAATCACAACAAGCTGTATTGCTGTGGTCTGGGTAAAATGAGAAATGTTTTTGTGGCACATAAACAACAACATTCATGACCAGTGACGAAGATTTATGGCATATTATGTAATAAATATTTTAGAAAGAGCACATTTGGAATGTTGAACATAATCCACGAGACAGTTGAGAATAAACTCATAGTTTTCATTTATGAATTGCCTTAGATAAAAAAAAAAATTGCACACCTGGACATGATCTAGGACTCCATCACCGTTGATATCAGCATGAAGGCCACCTTCTTGAAGATGAAGCTGATTGAAGCAATGAATTTCACCAAACTTGTTAGAACTGCCTTGATAATTAATTTAATAAGCAGTCGAAATTGTTTCAGTTAACAGAGCACATTCAACTTTCATTTCACATTAATAAGCAGTGGGTGATACAGCACAGGGGTTTTTAAGAACAAATCTCTAAATGAAAAGGGCTGGGCATTCTTGCTGTAATAGCAACATTTATGTCTAATATAGTGTTTAACAGCAAGAAGATGGCCATCGCATAACAAGGGAGCCATTTACCAGCTATCAATAGCTATAAAATATTCTTCCAAATAAACTACATGATGGCACAATGTCATATTTTTAACATTTACCTTGCAAAGGGTGCGGCCAGATGCCAAATGAATAGCTTCTATCCCTTCTTTTTGGTGAGCCACAACAACATTAGGAACCCACCAAAGCTGAGTGTAGTTTGTTATGGTAGGAATATATTGTGATGGCTGCAGCAATGAGTATAACAAACAATCATCATTTATCAAACAATGGATAGGTAAATTTTGTGGTTGACTCATACAGATTTGATGCACTGCAACACAATGTCAACATATAGCAAAGGTAAGCTAGAAATTGCCTATGGAACTCTATTGTTTTTCACCAAAGATCTTCTTTCAACAAGTAAAAGATTCATATAAAAGCACAAAACAAGAATGGGGAAACAATCACTCCAGAAAAGTTTCAGACCTAATTTTAATCACTTGATAGAATAGACTCAAGAGTTATTCAAATTCACAATTCACAAACATTAGCAACACAATGCCTTTCCAAACAATGGAAAAGTCAAATCCACATCACTTCGTATTCTCGTATCAGTATTTCCAACTAAGGGGAGTTACTATTTCAGTAGTCTCCAACCATACTACAGAATAGGGAGCAGATATGTTTTTTCAAAGGATTTCACTTGAGTGGTAAACAAATTGTATCATAGACATGTCACCACGATTTCAAATTGCATTAAGGAAAAGATAAAAAACCAGCCAAATTTTAATGTGGAAAGTAAAGCAGATTATTTAAATGAAGCATGGGATTACATGCTAAAAGGTACAAGCACGAATACATGACATATTTTGATCCTCTTTCAAAGGCATGTGATGTGTAATAAATTCTACATAAGCTTTTGGAGCAAAGATATAACCATCTAGGAAGAAAGCCGATGGCATATGATGGAGGTTGCTATTGGCAAGAATCCAGGGTCATTGAAATGGAGCATAAATAGTTCAAAATCTTGTATAAATGCATTTACTGATCTGGTCAGATCTTACCTTCTTTGATTTTGTTGAGCTAGCATATTTTGCAGCTTTCCCAATCAGGTTTGAAATTTTCTTTGTCGTGTCTTTTCCAGGAGGATGGTTTTCCTCAGGCTTGTGGAAAGGGTAGTTTGAGTTCTTTCCATTTGATTTTTTTGATGTTTTTCTTTTGTGGCGCCTAAAGTGTGATAGCTGCAACACAGTATCTTCTCTCCTATCCTGACATAAAGATGAAGGAATGTCCAGTGAACAACTCCCTCATAACAAAAACATGATCATAAATTAAATGGAATAAGAAACATAATTACCCAGTGATGTGGCATAACTCCAAGGACTGATTCCCTAAACTCCCTGCATTCAAACTAAGGAGTAACATGCCTCAGAAAGCTTATCTTAAAGAAAAATCATCAGTATAAATGGAGATAATCTGAAGCTTATCCTCTTTTTCTAAGTAAATCTTTTAGCGGGGTTCATTTTAGTTTCTTTTTCTTTTTTCTTTTCTTTTTTTGGGGGTGTGGGCATGAGTTGAAAATGACTTGAAAGCAATCTAAACTTAATGACATTCTCTTTGACAATTATGGAAGATAAATTCTACTAGATTTTATCAATAACAAGAATGTATGGTTTTCTATCCCCATTGAGTTGAAAGCTACCTCTCCAGGATGACGACTGTTTAAAGCATGCACATCAAGCTTGTAGTTATGCTGTGGAATCAACTGTGATGCAGCATCTGAAGACTGTGCTTCAATGTTCTACATACACCAAAACAGAAACCTCAGTAACACGAAGGGAGAATACATTTCATAGCAGAACTGTAGAAATACTAATCAACTATGTTTGAATACGGATGACACCTGCCCAAATTAATGCTCTCAAATTGACATAGAATTCCAGAACCCACGTGGATGATGCATTAGAGTATACATTCGTAGGTATTTTACAGCATAAACCCATTTGGAGCACTCATTTTGTTCAATTATCACTTATGATAATATATAGAACACGTAAAACTTAAAGTTCTTTGAAGGACAAATGGAATTTGTGCATGACGCAGCAGCAACTTACCAAGTCATTCACAACCATGTGAATAAAAAGTAAGAATCATGAATCAGGAGGACAGTTCATATAACAATTGACAATAAACTGAAATTAGTAATAACCACCATGAGATTCAATGCAAGACAACTAAAGAACAAGTATACAGAATTTAGGTCACCTCATTCTTTCTACTCCATCGAACAGTACCAGTTCGACCAGCAAAAGCATACAAGGCAAAATGGCGTAAATTCACAGTTCCAGAGTTCTCTGATGGCTACAAAGGATACAAAAATCAATGTGTTAATACCCAGCTGCCAGCAATAAATGAAAAGGAGAATGACATGAACTTACACACAAAATTTAGCAGGTTGGCCCACTTATGGATCAACAAATACCATCACTTCAGGATGTTTTCAATAGTAAATACTAATGTCCTCATAGTTGTTGGTAGGTTTAAACAACAATACATATAGCTTCTGGTTTTGTTTTGGAAAGAACAATAGATATAGCTGCAAGGCTGAAAATCACAATATCGAAAGAATACATGAATAAGCCAAAAATGTGCATACCTCTTTCTCACTAGCACTTCTTCTATGCTGCTCAGCATTTTTCTCTGCCATGCCGATTTCTTCAAAAGGATCTAAATAATTCTGAGATGGCAACATAAAAGGCATACATGAGTGCATTGTATAGGAATGAAATTCATGACACTTACATCATACAATCTAATGGCAAATCTAGCTGATGCGAACAAGTTGTGGAAGGAAACTTGGTTTCTATCTATCAAAAAACATAAGATTACAGACTCAAAGACTCTACAATCTAAATTAAGCATGAGAACAGCACTTAGAAAAGAAAATTGATGAAGCAAGCCTGAGCTTATTTCAAACCTCAACACGCCAAAACACTTTATCATTCCTGTGAGGTTTTAATGAAAACTAGCAATATTAGGAGATGCTTCCCAAGCATCAGATTTTCACAGCTGTGAGGTATTACTTCCAATTCTACCTTGAAAAAAATAAAGCCAATACATCAAACATGCTATTAAGTCATTGGTAATCATTAAAATCAGGATTATGATATGTTCCCATGCTTAAGATTTAAATGCATAAACAAGAGAAAAAGGTTTTGAATCATGTAATTAACTTTCGAACACAAATAAGTAAGTACTTCTCATCTTCTTCTTCTTTTTCCCAATAAGACAATCAAGTAGCTGGAAGTTGGATAAATGTAAGAAATACTGGGAATGAAAAATCACAACTAACATACATGTGGTTGCACTTCCATTCTCCCACCAATAATAACCAATCCCGTATCCCCATGCTTCAACGTATAGTTACTTATCGATATTGCAATCTCCCTGTGATGTGCATTATGTGGAAAATCCTCCTGTGCCGAAAAAAAGGCCAACTTATTTCATTTTGCAAGATGTACAAATAAAATTGGAAATAGCTAGCAAGCAAATACTCAAAACTACTAACGATTCACACAACCTGCACATTAGTTTCCCAAAGCTTCTTAAGGTTATGATCAAAGCACATAACAGACCACCCTGAAGTAACAACAACCAAAACTTGCTTTAACGGTTGTCCTTCCTTATATCTCCTCTCAATAACACCAGTCGCCATAGCTACTGCACGTCTACCAGTCGCAACCCGTGTTTTATCAGGCAATAGTGATAGTTCCGTTAACAATCTCGCTTCACTAAACCCCTCATCTACTCGCCTTGCATGTGGCTCCAATACCTATACACATACATACAAGCACAAACTCACAATTAATAACATAAAAAAGTGTCATCAAAAGAACACCACACACTCGTTCTGAAAAAAAGAACAAAATTAAGCAACTGTAGTTTTCACAATTTGTGAAAAAATATTAAATTGAAATAAATACAAAAAACTGACAATTAATACATGAACCACATGCCATCCCTTTCAAATTCAGGCATTTTCCAAAAAATTGTGCAGAAAACATTATCAAAAGAGATGCATTTGGCAGCTCTAAGTTAATAGTTAGTATTTTATCTTATTTATTAACTTTCCATGTCAGCAACCTTATTCATTATGTGGATTCAAAAAACAAATTCCTAGGGTTATGTTGTTTAAAATGCATCGCCCCAAAACAAGATAAATACACTGCCTCTATCTTCCATTTCTTTCAAAAGAAAGACTTGGTCTTTCTTTTTTTCTTTTCCTTCTCTCAATGGTACTTTTCCTATTGAGAAATCTTTTCAAACCCTAAAGTAATGAAAAGATTTTCCCTTCCAACCTTTTTATTAATTTTGTGCAACCTCCTCTTTCTGGTTTATTTGCAACAACGCCTCTTTTAGGGTTTGTTTGATTCAATGTATCCTGTCATTTTATTTGTTACAAGTGAACGGGTGTTTATAACTATAACTGTTAGATTGAGTTCTTTGAAAGGATACATATGCAGGCACGATAGGTACGCAAAAGAAATTTCAAATCAGTTTCTCTTTATCTCTTCTCTTCCTCCGCCATTACAAAAACAAATTACATAAGTTACACATAAAAAAATTATCATTATTTGAGTTTTATTTCATTTTTTCTTGGAATATATGGTTGATTTGGGAGTAGAACTAACATGTATTACATGAAGAAGTAGCAACCACGAGGGAGATCTCTATAGATTTAGTTTTTCCTTCTAACGTTTACATGCTTTAAATTATAATTTTTGTTTACTTACTACTAAGAGGTTGTTAATTATACTATGTAAAGGCCTTTTAATCATAACATCCTTGGCGGGTCTCATAGAAAGAATGATATTGAGATGGCAACACGAGCTCTTAGAAGCAGTGGTGGCAAGATGTGATTTTTCTTTCGTTTACAACTTTTTTCCTCCTTTTTTCGGTTAAAGTAATGGTTGGATATGTGAAAAAAAATGTATAATGGATTACACATACAAATAACATCTTGATGTTCAGGGTAAGCATGAATAAATCATTGCTAATATTGATAAGCATGGTCAAGCGCCAAGTACGGTAGCATAGCATTCACTTGGATCCACGATTACAAAATTAAATTATGGTATTTGCAATTTTTAGTTGATTTTTACTAATATTTGCTTAACAAAGGTCATGCGTAGTAGAAAAATGTTGAGATAGATAAATTAGTATATTCACGTAGTTTATGTAAAGCATTCATCACATGAGTTTCGTAGTTATAGTTAATCATACCTGGATTTTGGCGTCGTGAGTGGCGACGAGGACTTCTTTCTTGCCGTCGCCGTTAAGATCGGAAACAATCGGCGGGGGGAGACGGTCGGTCTCGTATTTGATTGGATAATCGTCGGTTAAATGGAACCATGCCTCTCTAAAGGAGAAATCTCCTTCGTGCTGTATATAAACACAAAGAATTGGTGTTAGTTAGGGTAAGAAATAGCGATTACTGACAAAATTTGGGGGTTAGGGTTTAGAGAGAGCAGACCTGGAGAGAGAAGAAGATGGCGAAGGCGGAGAGCATGAGAATGGCTAGATCGCGTTTTCTCATTTCTAAGGATGGTATTCGATTCTCTTCTTCAGTTGATAGATCAAGAGTGAGTTTTGATCACTCCATTACAGCTCTCCGCGATGATGCAGAGCAAGAACAAAAATGAAAGAAACTGGAGCTTCGGGTTCGAACAAAACCGTGTCAGAAATATAGCTGACTGGAAAGGTCTTTTCTTATAATGTAAACTACACGTCGTCTGGAAATAGATAAAGTTTATTGATTGTTTGAAACGACATGTCTTCTGTAATAATCGCATGAGACCCCTCTCCGGCCTTAGGGCTGGGTTGCTGGTTAGGGTTTCGGCCATTGGATAAACCCAGTTTTTTGTTTTTTTAAAAACAATTATATGAATAAAATAATTTTATGTTTTTTTATTAATTTTATATAAGAAGAGTGTTTGAGATTAGTATGCTTTTTGAAATATTTTTTTAAAAATATATTAAAATAATTTATATATATTTTTTACATCAAACGTATAAAAATTATAAAATATTAATTTAATATTTTTTTCAGTCAAGAATATTTTTAAAAAGTATTTAAAAGTTTGTTTGTTTTTATTTTTCAAAAATAATTTTAAAAGAAATTGAAATTTTATTATTTTTTCTTAAAAATTAAATATTTTTTTACATTTAAAAATTATATTGATATGGTAAACTCAAAAATAAATTTAAAAAATATTATTTTTTTTGATATGATAAAGTCAAAAATAAATATTGAAAAATATTATTTTAATATATTTTTAAATAAAAAACTATTTAAAAATAACTATTATTATAATACCACCTAAAAAAACAGTAACCGTGGCACACAGCCTCCTAAAATAAAAGCTCTGATCGACGGTTTTTTCTTCGTAGTCAGGCAAAAAATATAAGCAACCACAACGTCCAAATATCTACGAAATTTAATTCTGGTTTTGTCTGCAATTCAATATAGAACAAGAGTATTAATTGATTGTGAAATTAAGATATTTCAAAGTCAGTTTTAATTGAAAAAAATAGTAAATTAATATATTTTTTAATACTATTTGATAATTATAACATGAATATTAACAAAATCTCATACGTCTTGAAAAAACATTATTTATACAGACTTAAGAGGTATTATTTATTGTAACAGTATAGCGATGGATTTTGTTCTTCCCATGAAAAATCATCATCGAATTGACGCAGTGGGGTTTTTTTTTTAATAATGTTTACTAGGCATTATCATAAAGATAATTAATTATTTTTTATATTTTAAAAATATAATAAAATAATTAAAATATCATTGAAAATAAAAAAATTATAAACTAGTATTCAAAGTCTTTTTATATATTTTTATATTGATTTCTTTTATTATTATTTAATTAGTTGAATGACAATTTAATATTTTAATAAATATAAAATACCATTGAAAAATAAAAAAAAAATGGTGGAATTGTACTAGTGCTCTTCGAACAGCATATAAACACATAACGACAATCAAAAACCAATTTTTGTGGTGCTTATGAAAGAGCGACACTAAGATTTTTTTTTAAAATGTCACATGATAGTGATGATCTATATTTTTTCTTTTTTTTTTCTTTAAAAATCAAGCTAGCTATTGAAAATTTTGAAGTTATCTTTTTATTTATCCGTATGTCAACTTCAATGTTTTTTATTTTGATTTATAATTATTATTCTTGATTTTTTTGTAAAATTTTAATTTATTTTTAATCTCATCATTAAATTTTAATTTTTGATATATTATTTTTCAATTTGATCCTTATTTTTTTTATTTTGTTATCCTTTTAATAAATTTTTTTTAAAAAAATTCACCCGTCAGTAAAAAAATTTATAATTTTCCTCAAACTTAGTTTTTAATATTTTAATATTTATTTATTTTTAATTTTTTAATTTTTTTTAGGATCCTTTTCTATAATTATTTTTTTAATTTTATTTTTTAATATTTAATTAGTTGAGAATTTATCTTTATTGTTTTGCTAAATATATTGCTTCCAACATGATAATCCAGGTCATGTATTTGAAAAATTAACAAAAATTGATTTTTTCTTTACTTATTTTCTTTTAAGTTTCAACACTTCATAGTGATTTTTTTATAAAAAAAACCCTAAGTTTTCATGATTATTATTATTTTATTAAATTATTTTGATTTTATTACTAAATTATAAATTTAACAAGTTAATTTAATTCACTCAATTCTTTTTATAACATTGCTTTCTTAAAAAGAAATTTTAATTTTTTATCAAACATGTTTTTTTATATAAAAAAGTTAAATTATTTAAAAAAATTATTTTAATAAATTAATAGCTCAAAAACATCCAGATTGCCTCCTAAATGACCATCCATCCGTTAGTCAGCTTAACCCCACTCTCTTTAAAGCTAAATATTAGTTTACTCGAAGAAAACAACAAGCTCCATGTGCTTCTACAACACTTAGCTCGTCCATGTCAATGTCGTGAATTTGAAAACATTATCTTTTGAGCACATTCCTCCAAGATCCCATCGCGTTCTCCTCTCTAAAACTAGTCTTTTGTGCACCCTTCCTTGTATACCTTGACATAGTTGAATGCACGGTTACTTTTTAAATTTATGCATAACCCGATTTTATTTTAAAATAATTTTTTTAAAAATATAAAAAATGTTATTTAAATAAAAAATTAAAACAAAACTTGAAACAAATTTGTTTTAGATAAAAATCAATAAAAAAAACCATTAAAGTTGAACTTCCTAGATTTCATCTAAATTTAATCAAATCAATTATATTATAAATTAATTTTTTAAATTACTCGAATTTGATCAAGTTAATCATTAACATGAATAAAGCTAAATTCGGTCAAATAATTATAGTTGTATGGACTTTAACTCAACTTATTTATATCATTCATGTCCTTTTCAGATGAACCAAACAAAATAATGTAGGTCTTGGATGCGGACAATAACATGCAAGACTATATACTATTTAATCTATTAAGACTGCCTAGTCAGTAGTGACTCAGTATTTTAGAAAGAAAAAAAATAACACCTTTGATGCTCCACCATCCCAATAATTTTTAAAAATTTCTTCAATTTTTCCTAAAAATATTATAAAAGGAAAATTGAGATTTTTTTAAAAAAAATTTGATAGCTTCACGGAGCATTGCTTTTTTAAAATTTGATAGCTTCACGGAGCATTGCTATTAAAACCTTAACCTTTTTGTGGGACACATGAATACCAAATCAGATCGACTTGTTCTCTATCTCAAGGGGCAAGTTGGCACCTGCAACAAGTCTTGCAAGTACCGCAATTATAACACTGATCTTAATTTTTCTGCTTCAATGGCTGCGCCTGGTACTTCTGCATCCACTAAGCGGATGCTTGAAGTGTCTGAAGGTGCCAAGCTGCACATAGCCATGACAGTCTTTCAGTTTGGTTATGCAGGGAACCATGTGATCATGAGAGCTGCACTTAACATGGGTGTAAGCAAGCTTGTTTTCCCCATTTATAGGAATATTATTGCTCTGGTTCTGCTGGTTCCCTTCGCTTATTTCATAGAGAGGTATGTGGTTAGACTATATACTGGTATGCATTTTTGAGCTACATGGATAATTTCAGATCCGCCCAGGTTTCTAATTCGCTTACAATTTTTGTTTCTTGTTGATGTAGGAAAGACAGGCCAACACTAACTCTCTCGCATCTGATACAGTTCTTCCTCCTTGGATTTCTAGGGTAAAATATTATGGATATCATAAATTTTTATACGGAAAATTTTACATAATTTAACTTCCAGTTCTTCTTCTGAAAGATGTTTCTATTGTGACAGGATAACACTCAATCAAGGATTCTACCTTTTTGGTTTGGACAACACCTCACCTTCATTTGCTTCTGCTACAGAGAATGCTGTGCCTGCTGTGACCTTTATCTTGGCCACCTTACTCAGGCAGGAATATATAGCTTATCGTCCCTCCTAAATGACTTCAGCGATTTGAATATATTGGTTTGATGTTGTTGTACATGCTTTGTTTTGCAGATTAGAGCAAGTTCACCTGAACCGTAGGGATGGCATAGCCAAGGTGCTTGGGACTCTAACTTCGTTCATTGGGGCTTCTGTCATAACTCTTTATAAGGGACCAACAATATATAGCCCAAATCCACCTTCAGACCAATCAGATTTGATGTTTACATTAGGAGATGCAAAGGAAAAGAACTGGGCCTTGGGTTGTATCTGTTGTTTCGGCCATTGCCTATGTTGGGCGAGCTGGATTGTGTTACAGGCAGTTGTCTTGAAGAAGTACCCAGCTCGGTTTTCAGTTTATTCGTTTACTTGCTTCTTCAGTATCTTGCAATTTCTGGCAATTGCAGGCTATTTTGAGGGAGATTCCCAGGCATGGCATGTTCACTCTGTTGGTGAACTCTTCACCATTTTCTATGCGGTTTGTAACACGAACTGATATCATGATCTTCTTTTTTAGCGTGCTTGCTGTGAAACTTCATGATTGCTCTGGTTTTTGACGGGAATAATACGAGGCATTGGTTAATTTAATATATGTACTCTGCAAGAAGTTGTGTGTGACTAATACAGTTAGACTTGGGGCTGCAGGGGTTGGTTGTCTCAGGGATTGGATTTGCCATACAAATATGGGTCATACAGAGAGGTGGACCGGTGTTTGTTTCAGGCTATCTGCCTCTACAGACCATGCTCGTAGCTGTAATGGCATCTATTGCTTTAAGTGAAGAATTCTACTCGGGAGGGTGAGTTTCATTGCCCAGACAACTAATCAATTTTTTTTCATCTTTTTATATCTTTTTATTTCAGAATCGTCAATCATATGCTATAGAGCTATCATTTGTGAAGTCAGTTAATCAAATATTCTTACAGAATGATTGGAGCAATGCTAATTATAGCTGGGCTTTACCTGGTTGTTTGGGGAAAAAGCGAAGAGACCAAGCTTGCCACAGCAAAGGATGCGATCATGTTGTCATCTGACAACAGTCAGGCAAGATTTTCAGGCAAATCCTCTCTGGTCCAACCGTTACTTAACTCCGGGGAATAACGTGTTAAAAAGCAGTGAAGCACAAATCCCTGAGGTAGCTTTCAGAACAGGCTTATCAGCGGCTTGTGTAAATGAACTGATAAGTTATGGACTCATAAGAGAGTGATTCAATATGGCAAATACGGAACGAGCAAGTGACATCAAAGGACATTCAATTACTGAGAAAGTCGGAAGCAATTCATTGATGGACAATTGACTGGTGCTGGAACATTCTGCTGTGCATGCATGGTTCCACTATCAAAGATATTACTGTTAATGAATCAAAGATAAAGACTTTAACCAATCAGTTGTAACATGACTTGATTGAATTCATGGAATATATAGTTTTTCCTTGATCAAGGAGATCTTGCCATTGTAGCTGATATATTGTCTCGTTCTTACTTGACCATGGGGCATCAAGAAGACACTGTGGTGCCTTAATGCAGCAATCTAGCTATGCTGGATACATAACCTAAAAACAAAAGCAGAAACTTGCGCTTAAAAAGAGGAAATTCTAAAGGTGAAGCTTATAAGCTGAGACCCACTGAAATGTGCAGATTCCCTTTATTCTGTCCTCGTAAAGGACACATCTAACATTTGAACAAACATAGAGGTAATAAGAGCCCAAACAAAGTCCTTTCTTGTAGTTCTTACAACTGCGCTCTTCTGCTGGAAGCCAATGCCTGTTATAAAGCCACAGTGAATCAGCTGCGACAGCTTCGCTGTCGTGGTTCCGGTGCCAAGTATAATAAGCATAAGTCCTATTTTTAATCTCAAGTGTTGCATGTCCGAAGCTTGCTTCTTGGAAGGCAGAGTAATTAGGACATGGTTCAGTGTAACTAAGTAGAAGATCGATCGGAGCCTTAGGCTGCTAGTTACTTTTGTAGGAGTTGGTCATCTGATATGGAACTACAGAGGTTTATTGTGCACCTGTTAGCTATGCCTTCAACGTTTCCACCATCTCACAAGATCGACCTTCTGACCTTGTTTTCGACAAACCATTTTAACAAGTAAATTAGGGTAAAGTCTTGTCTAATAATATATTATTTCCCCTCGAAAGAAACTTCTAAAGAGGAAATAATTGACTAAACAACAAAGGAAACTATTGACATTAATTTCTATACACAGGAAAGGCAACAATTCAAGATATCCTTGATTCACTCTAACGGCCTCAAACCGCCACCCTCGTGCTTTCTCCTTCCATGTAGTGATAGTTATTGCTGTTGTGCCCTGGAGAGTGAAGAAGAACAATCAGCGATGGAGTCTCAGCTCGATTAATCTTAGGGAATTCCTGTTCAAGTCAATTGTACTGTGGTGTGTATTTACAACACACAACCTCATTTTGTTTCTGCAGAGATGGAAGGCTAAAAAATTATCAGATCAAGAATACAATGACATTCAGAGGGGTCTTATGCCATATGCTAAGTAAGAAGCAAGGACAATAATGAAGGCAGTTGCGCTCTTGATGGAATACCAAAGCGGAGATGTGCTTTGCGATGCCCTGTATCTTCACCCTGCAAAAAAATATGAATTTAAGGCCATCGTCGTCACAATTAAAACTCGAAACCAGGATTAGTTTTGAGCTGGTCTAATGAATTAGTTTCGCGAACTAAGTATGTCAAATCGAGTTATTGAATGGCAAGCCACTGAATTTAAGATGGTCATACGATCTCTAGAGAAAAGACAAGTTCTTGATTGCCAGCAGTCCAAATCCATGGATGAAATGCAGTGCTCTTTCCAACACAGCCATGAATCCCACCTCAAACTGTCATGGAAAGGATATTAGTCTGCATAAGAAAGAAAGATCCCTTTCGGATTGGACATGCAATGTTCCAATGTGCTATCAGAAACGAATGTTTGTCTCAAATCAGCCGCAGAAAAAGAAGTCCCATGTTGTGAGTATCATCATATGCCGCAAGTAAATGGAGATAGAAATTAACATTACTGATGCTTTTTTTTTTTTTTTTGTCTACGAAAGAGTTAGAGTGGCAGTTATGAGTTGTGACTGTGAATTATTTCACTATCATGTGGGCATGGTCTGATAATAATTATTTAAAAAAAAATTATAGAGATATATTAAAATAATATGTTTTTTTATTTTTAAAAATTAAATAATTAATTTAAATAAATAAAATCTAAATTTTAACTAATTTATATTTAGACAGGAATCCCAAACAGTAGCCTTTTCTTTCAATTTAAACTAGTATTATATAACTCATCTTAGTTTAATCGGTTAATTCTTTCATCAATTAAAAAGGTTTAGATTGAGTTTTAAATTAAATTGATTTTTTTTTATCAAAACACTTCCATTTTCATTTGTTTAGAAAAGGATTAACTAGTGCTGATCCGATCTGTGAGTTAATCTGTTCAATCCAAAGCCCGGATCTTAGACAGGGTCAACCCGTCTTCGAACTATTAAACCAGCAAAAAAAGAAAAAAGAAAAAATATTAAACCGTTGCTCTCTCTCTCTCTGATTGGATATCTCTTTCGCTTTCTATCTACAAAGGGTAAGCATTTGTATCCTCCCAAATCTCTCTCCATTTACAAAATACGCATTACTTAATTTCTCTTGCCTTTTTTGTTTTTTTTTACAAAATCAGATCTGTTAATTCAACCAGTGATTTGTGTTTTCCAGGTCAAGATCTAATCTCATATAATTAATTTAGTTGATGTTGTTCTTTCTTATGCAAAGTAATTTTAATTTTAGCTAGGGTTTCTACTTCACCAAATCAGATCGATTGTTTTTTTTTTTTCAGGCGATGGGAGAGAATGTGGGCAAGGGGAATGAGATGAAAATGATGTTTGATGATGAAGATTTTGGAGAGAGTCAGCAGCAGCTGCAGAAGATTGATCCTAGAAAAGCTCGGTTTCCGCATTGCATTGTGTGGACACCGCTTCCTGTCATATCATGGTTGATTCCCTTCATTGGCCATGTTGGTATCTGTAGAGAGGATGGAGTTATTCTGGATTTCGCTGGCCCTAATTTTGTTTGCGTTGATAATTTCACCTTCGGAGCTGTTGCTCGCTACATCCAGATCAACAAAGATAAGGTATAATTCTTGTTTATTGACCAATTACTTGCATTAATTTGGTGTTTTTAGCTCTGATTAATTTAAGCTGGAGGATATATTGTACAAAGATATGAATTGTTTGTGTTTAAGTGGATGATTACTTGTTTTTTTGAGCTCTTTTATGTAGTTAATAATCGTTGTGGGAAATTTTGGCAGGACTGTTCCATGTCTCTCCTTCCTACTGTATTCAACAATGGGGATCAATACGAGGATGAACCTGGTACAGATGCGTTGGCGTGGGATGATGCTATACGAAAGGGCACACAGGAATTCCAACATCACTCCTACAGCCTGTTCACTTGCAATTGCCACTCATTTGTTGCCAACAATTTGAACCGATTGGGGTTTCATTCTGGTGGGTGGAATGTGGTGAACCTTGCTGCTTTGATTTTCCTCAAGGGTCGTTGGGTGAGTACTGGAGCTATGGTGCGATCTTACTTGCCATTTGTTGTTGTATGTGGTTTTGGGCTCATATTTGGTGGTATGACCTTTATAACATTTTTGGCCTTCTTTACTTTCCTCCTTGTTGGTTGGTTTCTTCTTGGTACCTATTGTTTCAAGGATTTGATCCAGTTGTAGATTTTATTTTATTTTTTTGTTATTTGATCTTCTTCGTTTATTAGAACCCTAGTTCAGCAAACTTGAGTTGATTAATGTGTATACGTAATTGAAATTGTGAAAATATTATATGAAACCCAGCCAGATGTATTGAAGGTTTTGATAGTTCAATGCTTCTTTGGTACTATTTCCACTCTTGGTAGTCACGGATCTTCTTCTCCTTTGTCTAGAAAACAAGACTCTACTGCTTTCATGTGTAGTGAATCAACAAGTGATAATGAATGATTGCTTGTCTTGGTGGCTCTGGATTTGTTGAACTGACAAAGTCAGCTATTCAAAATTCTTATTTTGTGTTTGATGACAAGCTTTAACATACCCCTTCTCTTCTTGATAGCTAGTGAATGATTGCTTGTCCAGGTCGCTCTGGATTTGTTGAACTGATAAGTCAACTTGATGGCTATTCAAAATTCTTATTTTGTGTTTGATGATAAGCTTTAACGTACCCCTTTTCTTCTTGATAGCTAGTGAATGATTGCTTGTCTAGGTCGCTCTGGATTTGTTGAACTGACAAGCTAACTTGATGGCTATTCAAAATTCTTATTTTGTGTTTGATGATAAACTTTAAACATACCCCCTTCTCTTCATGATAGCTAGTCCACTTTCTTATTTTGTGTGCTTCAGAAATGTAGCAACCACTCCTCTTGTATCCACATAGTTTCATAGTAGGGGGGAATGTATTTCTCTTCCATCAGCTTTTTAGCATGAGCTTTCGAAATTGCTTCATATTCATAGCACACCCGTGTTATATTCTGTTGTTGAAAGAGCTGAAAGTAGATGCAGAGAACTTGTTAGGCCAATTAAAAGCAAAAGATGTAAAAAAAAACAAAAATGTTATCAGCAGGTAGATGTTAACACTGTCGTTGTCTTGGTTGCCTTTCCTTGGTTGCTGAGGTTTCAAGGACCAAGTTTGGTCCGCCATATCAATCGACCTTTCTGTCATGGGTCAATCGTGAGGCCAATTAGAGAAATTTGTGATGGAAATATCATGATTACATTTATTATATTAGTGAAAAGAAGACCTTGGATGGTGTCCTAGAACAAGAACACGAGGGATTGAAATGTGCTTGGATGTTGTGGGAAAGACGATAAATCTGAGAAACATGTTCTTGGATAGGGAACATATCTTCTCCATCTTAATTTTCTTCATCTTTAGAGTAACCTAAATTACTGAATAATTTTTAGGTGCGATTTCTTCAAATGGACAAGAACCAGCACTTGAATAATGTGAGAGAATCACGCATCACAATCTTTACAAGGCAAAATTCACGAGAGAAATTTATGGCGAGGAACATAAATATGGATCCACCTACCTATAACAATGAATATCGTTGTCTTTACTGGCAAAGCATTTTTCTTATACTGTTTATCTGTTTATAGATTTAAAAACTTTTTTGAAAAAAAATATTTTTTTTTTATTAATTTTAGATATTTTGATTGTTAATGTTAAAAAATCCTTGTGACAATTTGACGTGTCATTGGCTGCATTAGGCTACTGATATAGGATAAAAAGTACAAAAAATAAAAAATAAAAACGGTTTAGTAAAAAATATAAAATAAATTTGTATAATACATGTATGTATCATCTCGTTGTCTTAATCGTATCTTTTCTAAAATAGCAACCAAATACTATATTTAAATATATAATCAATCTATTTGACTTTCTCCCTTTGTTTTTATTTTATTTTATTTTATTGCCAAATCATTTGACTTTCTCTTTTGTTTTTTTATTTTATTTTATTTTATTATCAATATCATTTGACTTTCTCTCTTTGTTTTTTTATTTTATTACCCATATCATCCCAAAAACAGATTCCCTTTTATTCTCTACTCTACCTCCCAAATAAGCAAGAAAAGATTTCCTCAAGAAAATCGTAAATAATAGACCTTCGGTGTTTATTGTTTTAGGTTCGACCCAAGAAATTTTTTTTAAATACATTAAATAAATACTTTTTAATTAAAAATATTTTTACAAAACATATTTTACACTGTATTACCACCATGCATCAATAACAAATCAAACCAACCAAAATTGAATTTAATTGGAAAGTAAATAAACAGAATTTATGATTAAGAAAAACAATATAATATCATCCGAAAGAATTAATCAATTGGCATTTAACACCAGCCAAGATTACGTATGACGTCAGAAACATTAAATCAAACCCCTATTAGCCGTCAAATTAGATTTATTTTCGTAATTTAACAAATCCAACGGCCACAAATTAATCAAGATCAAAACAAATCCTCTTAAACACCCTCAAATTAGTGAGTTATCTTTCCACGTTGCATGAATTTCTCTTAATCCTTATCAAAATGGCAAACATGTAATATAACTAAAAGGAAGCCCTCTTTTCAACCGCTTCTGTGTATTTAAAGCAACGTAAGAAAAAGAGAAATAACAGGGGCAAAACTAAGGCAAAGAAAGCGTAATCTCTCAGTCTGTTGCCTTTGAAAGTCTGTAGAGAGTTCGAGAAATGGCAGCTGAAGATGGACAAGTGATCGGGTGCCACACTGTTGAGGCGTGGGACGAGCAGTTGCAGAGAGGAAATGAATCTAAGAAGCTGGTATTGTTTTTTGCGTTCTTTTTTGTATTTTAGGGGGTTGATTTGTGATGTGATTTTGATTACCGTTCTTGTAATTCATGTTACTGGGTTTTTTTCTTGTGTGTCTTCTTATTGGGATTTCGTTGGTTCTGATATGATATAAAATAGATTTGCTCTGTTTTGGCCTCTGTTTATACTATGTTTACAGTTTGTGCTTAGATTGGATTTGATTGATTCATTGTTTGTGATTTGGTAATTCGGCTTTGATCTCTTACTGGGGTTTGCATATGTTTTCTTTTACATAAAGAAAAGGGCTATAATCGACGTAGCTTGGGCGAGGACAAGGTCTTTTGAGAGATAATGAAGTTTATTTTTTGGAGCAAAAACATACTTCCTTTGAATTGAAAATGATTTTGTGTTTTTTGATTGGTGGTTTTTTTTTATAGTTACATGTGATTTTCTTTGTTGGGTTCTGATTTTCGGCAACCTTGGAAAACTATTTGTCTAAGATGGGCTCCACTAGTGGACTGGCTGTCTTTACTCTTTAGGGACCAAAGCATTGAAGGCTCTTAATCTTGGATGATGAGTGGTTGCTGGTGGGGTCTCCTGGGATTAGATTGGTTTTTCTACTAGTGGAATGTTTGAATGAGTATTTTTATCTGTCAAGAATAAAACAAAGATGCGCTTGTTTATGTTTCTATGAGAGAGACGTTATTGTGTTTTCCTTAAACAAAGTGGCTTGCTTAATTCACAAAGTATTTTGATAATTAACTTATCAAGCTTTTTTGGCCAAGTTTTTCCTTTTGTAGAGAGAGTAACAATATGTCTATTTGGCTTGTGTTTCTACTGCATAGATTTAGCTCTGTGGTTGATGCAGGTGGTGATTGATTTCGCTGCTTCATGGTGTGGTCCGTGCCGTGTCATTGCTCCTTTCCTGGCTGAGCTGGCTAGGAAACTTCCCGATGTTATCTTCCTTAAGGTTGATGTTGATGAATTGAAGGTAATTTTAATCAAATCATTGTGTTCAGTTTCTGATGCTGAAGTTGTGAGGTTAGGATTTGATGGGTGGATTTTTTTTATTTTTTATTTTTTTTGCAGACTGTCGCTCAGGATTGGGCTGTGGAGGCAATGCCAACTTTCATGTTCCTGAAAGAGGGGAAGATTGTGGACAAAGTTGTGGGAGCAAGGAAGGATGAACTGCAGCAGGCTATAGCAAAGCACACAGCTCCTGCTGCTGCTACTGCTTCTGCTTGAAGCTGATGAATTTGGTTATCGTTTTTTGATATATGCTATTAGAAATATGGATTCTGAAGCTTGGTTTTTATCTTTTGCTTGAATGGTGAACTATCAATGGTTTTTGCTATGGCATGAATCCATGTGTTCAACCGATGCTTGTTTTATGAAATATAATCTTTTACAGTTATCCCAGTTGCATTTAAGTGCAGCTGCTCAACTCTCATTGCCATGAACATTTATTTCTGGATTTCTTTTTGGCAGTTCACTAGATTCATGAGATCCAATTTATGTGGGGAGGACTTGGGAACATCATGAGTGGTGTTGTTGGGTATGATGCCACATTACAGTTGGCTCCTGGAGATGTGATCTTTGAAATCAATTGTAGATAGAATGTCCTCAAGGTTTCCTTAAAATGCTCAATGCCCTTTTGATTTTAATCCCCCAACCAAAAAGAGAATAAACGAGAAAGCTAAAGGAAGAAGAATAGCTTTCTACAGTATGGAACTGCTTTGAGCACAGGAAATTTGAGTTGGGTAGGCAAAGCAGTAACCTTTTGTTTCGTTTATGGTAGATTCTTACGGGCCAACTCTAGAAACGCCGACAACTCACTCGCTACATAACTCCAAATCAAATATTCCATTCTGCTTCAATCTGCATTCTGTGCTGCAATTTTTCCACAGTAGCACTTGACCTTTAGTAGTTTCTGAAGAAAGAGGCTGTCCATGAGTGAGGAACTGCAGAATGTGTTTTGCAATAGAGTGAGAAGTACCTATTTCTTTCCTTGCCGATGCCGTGGATTTCTTGTTATCATTTGAGAGGTTGGAGTTTTAGGAGACTTGAAAGGCCACCTGATGATGCTTGGTACTGAAAAGGAAACTCTTAAAATTGAGAGAGTTTATCTGGGGTGTGATTGAGAATAGTTAAGTGTTTGGAATGGTGAATCCATTAGCCTGTGGTGAGATTGCAAGCATTTCTAGTCGGAGGTTATCATGAGCAAATCATCACAGAAACTGGTATCTCTTATGCTAGGGTAGCTGAAATTATTAAAAATTGGGATAGGTTCTGTTCCAGTCGTAGATCAAATGCAATGGTGGAAATTCAAGGAACCATATGTGGTACCATGTTTCTTGATCCTCGGAACTGTGACATGGCAGCGTGGAAGTCTAGTCCTGACAGGAATTTTTCTACAAAAAGTGCTTGGGACTATACTAGGAAGAAAGATGCAAGAATTAAGTGGCATAACTGTTTCAAGGAACTCCAGACATCCCCTGACAGTTTTATTGTATGGATTGTGGTACACAACAGGCTCTCTCCGCAAGGGTTTTGGCAAATTCTTATTTTGGCTCTGCTGATGAAGATAGAGACTCACTTTTTTTTTGCCTCCCTTTATTCCTCGGAAGCTTTGGCAAAATAGGGTTGCAGATTTGCGGGGTTTCCTTTTCCAGGGTTGTTCGAGGATGGTTGTTTGAGATTGGTTGGGCCAAAAAGAAACTTTAAGGTTATCCTAACTCGCATATGGTTTGTCAGATTGTAAAATATAATTCACGAATTGGGAGAGGCTTTATTGAAGCCAAAATCCTCTGATTCTTGCAGCAAGCGATATTTTGACAGCTTGCAATAGGGATCATCTTCCAGTTGCATTGATCAGTGAAAATTTATTATTTCATTAAGAACAAAAAGGGAGAGACCCATTGTTCAAATGCAAAGATTAGTTCCATAAGCCCCAAGTTTCGGGAAAACACGGTTGCACCTGCCACTTCTTCGCTTGCTTTGACTGAGTTTTGAACACTCCACAGACCTCAAATGATGGCCAGAATTTGAAGGGGAGCCAAATGATGCCCATAGGGAAGGGGAGCCAAAGAAACTGAGTATAGAGTAGCATCCTGAGGAAACCAACTATAGAGTAGCATAAAATTCTGGCCAAGTGTAATGAAATTGAGCCGGCAGAATGATCTTTCAAATTCAAGGAGGAACTACACAAACAATGGTCATACTAGGATCCGCTCCCAACATGAAAACATACCTGGGGTTTGATTTTTCCCCGCTTAATACAAACACAAGATAAATCACACCACTAGAAACACTTCCTTCTCCCAGTGCCCTCAACCACTTAAAAAGGTGGAGGACTGGGGCTTGAAATTCACCATAGGCCTCAAATTGCAGTGCCTGGGAATTTTCAAACTCACCTATCTAAGGATTGACTAATTTACAGTAGTTCATAAACCAAATTAAATTACGCACTAATTTGCCTTGAGCAACAAACACCCTTGCCACAGCCTCCCAGTTTGAAAGACTGCAGCATCTTACCTATCCAACTAAACAACCTCTTGCTGTACTCGTAGTGTCTCGTACTATTGTTCTTCCTTGCTTTTCTTGCAGGTAATGTGTTGTTAAATTATTAGTTGCAGTATAAATAAGGGACCTTGTTCTTCACGTAATTAACCCCTCCAATTGGTAGGGGCACAAACAGCTTCGACTGACAACTTCTTCATTACATTTGGGCATGGATCTTGGCCAAAGTTACTGTTGGATATGGTAACGGCACATCTCTGCTTCCCTATACATTTCTGTGAAAAAAGAAACGAGCACGATGAAAAAAATTAATTAAGCAAGGATGCTAAGAGATTATAAAACAAGAGTAATGTTGCATACCTTCTCTAGGATGGCATAAGAGGTAGAAGCATGGCAAGCTCCTTGCTGATAACTTCCACAAGTTCCTAAAGGAGTTCCAAAGCTTGCAAATTTTATGGAAGTGATGGATTGGCCTACACTACACCGAAGGTGAACCTTGGGGTTGTGGAACTCTTCAGCTCTACCATAGCTTTCAATTTGCCAGTTCTTAATAGTTGGGTGGAATTCAGAGACCTCAGCACAAACACTGGCCAGTGATCTCTTCACAAGAGAAATTCTTGAAGGATCCCCTCCAAGTTCCTCAAAAACAACCAAGAGATTATTGGTTGGCTTCAACCAAGACCGAGGAACATGGTACCTGGAAAATGAAGCTTGTCAGAGACAATAAACAGGATGTTTTTCTTTTTCTTTTCTTTTCTTTTTTTTTTTTTTTGGGGGGGGGGGGTTGTTGGGCTTAGGTTTTTTGAGTTCTATGAATATTTCAGCATGTCTCCGTAGTAGAAGCAGAATTTACCATCTTTGAGTGGGCTGGCCGCACCCAAGCTGACATTTTGTAGGACGGAATGTTCCAGCATAACTGCATCCATTGCAATTACCACTAGCATATGCAGTCCAGTATCTTCCTATGCTTTGCCCATTAATCCATATTTGACCCTTTCCCATACCTTCCATGTCCAAAGCCAACGGCTCATCTCCTTCAGGTGCATTGAAATATGCCTGTAAAGTTTATAGATTAAGTCAAATTCTCCAAACAAATGACCCGTTTTCTTCAGCAACCTAAGTTGCACTCCCCTTGTATTTATACCTTATGCCATGTCAATGGCTGAGGTCTTTGTGCAGCTAAAGATGATTGCATCCACTCAACAGAGGTAACACTATCTGGAGAGAGAAGATTCATGGCTTCTCCTTTCAGGCCAACCTGTCGTAAAGAAAGCAGTGAGGGAATAGTTCATTAAATTAACAATAAATTGATGAGTGTTAAGCAGTCAGGAGTACTCAACCTGGTAGGTCCATTTTTGCCAAGACAAGTCCCATTTTCCCTGGTCAAGTCCATGCAGTGCAACTGGACCAAGGATACCAGTGTTCCAGGACTCATAGTGTCCACCCACATTCTTCATTGACAACAAACAAAAACATTATCAGTAACTTAATAAACAGAAGGCATCGTGTCACTGGTTCACTACCCAGATTAAAGATGAATAATATCTTAGTCACAGGGTTTTCAACATCCCAGGTAATAATCTTGAAAACTTGGCGTGGTGCATATTGATAGGAATGTGCTCTGACCTAAAGTATATAGGCTTAGGCAATTCAATAAAAAGTACAAAAAAGAACACTCATGTTTCATGATAGGCTAAGCCTTTAATAGATTTTGTTGATTGATTTTTTATGTTCCCTTAGAAGAGAGCAATATAGTGAGTGGGCAAAGGAATCCCAGCTTCAAACAAGCATTTGTCAACAGCTCTGTTAAATTTCAGCAACTGTTCATCAAATAGCCAATTTCAGCTGTTTGAACTTATATCCCGCTCATAGTCTTAACACCGTATGAACTAAAACACCAAAATATACACAAATGTAGACCAGTGAAACTAACCGGCAATCCAACAGCAACACTCAGTAATGCAATTCTGTTTGTCCCAGGGCGCAGATTGACCTTCCCAGTATAAGTAAACCTCCTGTTTTCTCTCGTCCCAAAAGCAGAACCTATATGATGCATATTTAACTTAGTAATTGCTAATCAGCTAAAAGACAATCTGTGAATGATGCAATTTATGCACATACCTGAAAGCTGTCCATTAATAAAGATATGCACAGCATGGCCTGTTGATTGAACAATGAGAGTTGGGAGTTCCCCTCCATGCAGGAAGGATTCGGATGATCCAATATCAACACTGTAAGAATACGTTGAAAAGTGCAAGGTTAATTATAACATCCAGATATGAAATGTCTACATCTTAAGGTCACTGGGGGGCACATATTGGAGGATCACAGAGGAACTTTTAATACAACCAGCTGTCTTACCTAGTCATGTACCACAGATAATCACTGGCATCCCTTGTGACATTTATCTGCTCCAAGAGACCAGCAGTTGTGAATGTTGAGCTGTCATCCAGAGAGGAAATATCCTCATCATAACTCTCCCATGAAAATATCCCATTTGTAGGCAACATTTCCATTTGAGATGTTTGAACTCCAACCTAAAAAAGGACCATCGTATTTAGTTTTCTCACACCTACTTTATGCTATATAACTGAAGATGTTTTTTTTTTGGAAGGAGGGATGGTAGATTGCCCCTCTGGAAATTGTTTATAACAAGTTAGGAGGAAATTCATTACCTTAGCAGTATTAAAGACCACATTTCTGCAGTCAGGAAGGATGCTGATGGACCAAGGAGGCAAGTTATAGTGCATGTTGTTAAACAACACCCTTGCAGCAGATTTTGTATCATAGTTTGCAAGAAAAGCTGCACAATCGCCTGATTCTGTAGAGTAAACATGAACCTGCAAATACCAAATATTGACAGAAATCAATACACGGTACCGGATAAGAGGACTTCCAGAGCGAGAGGAGACTCAGAACAGGAGGAAACCTGTTGATAGGTTCCTAATTGAGTGACAATGGGATCGACAGAAACTAAAGCTCGCTCACACATCTTAATTGATCTATGTAGCTCCTTTAGATGGCCATACTTTGGTTGCCTGATCAAACCTATCAAATTTACGAAGTCAAAATGGTTAGGAATCCATGATGGTAGCTAATGTGCTTAAAGACTATCAACATGATACAATTTTATTCCTAAAGCTTGGATTTTTTTTAAGTCAAGTTATATTGTTGTGGAGTATAGATGAAGGGTTGATGAGTCCCCAACCCTTTGAATGTAACCGTATCACTCAAATCCTTACCATATTCATCTATTGGAGCATCGTAGTCATAGCTGGTGGTGATGAAAGGCCCTCCAGCACTGCGGCCAAAGTTGGTACCTCCATGGTACTGTTTCACAGAACACATAGGAAATCAGTCTCTCGAGAACAGAATTTACAATCCAGCAATTTTATGTACTGAGTAGGTTAAGAAAAAGGAAATGACCATGTAGTAATTAATGAAGGATCCTCCTTTCTGGATGAATTTAGCAACTGCAAATGCCAAATCTTGAACAGGACGCTGGTGAATTGTACCACCAAACTCTGAGAACCTTCACGGTTTAATTGAGGAGAAGAAAATTGGGTGAAATATACCAAACCATTGTAAATTGTGAATCTGATATAGCAAAGCTAAAAGAAGCAATGTGCATACCATCCACTCCAGGCCTCTGTCCAGATTGTCGGCTTGTAAGGCTTGTTAGGAGCAAACGAATCACAGTAAAAACCATTGCATGTGTTTATCTGTCAGTGGAAAATGCAGACTTGTGACTTTTTGTAGGAGTATCAACTCAGAGAGAGAATAAAATGAGAACTAAACCAAGATCTTCTGTTAGGTAAGTGCAAGGCTACTTACCACTGGATCTGGGGCATCATCTTCCTTGCACATCACCCAGGGAACTCCAGTTCCTGTTTGTATGGCCATATTTGCAGCCCATGTCATATAATTATAACCAGCAGCACCAAATAACTTACTTTGTACGCCATACTCATTCTCAATCTGCAGAGCCATGGGAAGCAGAAAATGAAAAACAAAAGATAATAAACACTGCAATGTACTACATGTCGAAGAGTAAATAACATATAGCATTTTACAAGATTTCTTCCTTTTTTTCTTTTTAAACCATAAAATCATTAGCAATTTGTTGTCATTTCAACGCATCGAAGAGTTTAGTTGCATAATTTGGCAACAAAAAATGAGACAAGAAGCCAAAATTGGAGAGAAAAAAAGAAGCCAAAGAGGCAAAGAACACAAACCTGTGAGAGTATAATTGGGCCACCCTGGGATTCAAACAAATTTTCAGCCTTCATTAATCCGACAATCTTCTCAGTGAACCCTTTCATTGCCCTCTGCAACAGTATATGAGCACAAGATTTGCTTATTGTTCACTAATTCTGGTTTTACTTGCCATGCATCTTGATTCAAGTACCCAAACTACATAAAAAAAGAGGAGACAAAAACCTTGAAAGGCTCGTTGTCTGTTCTAAAGCTGATGCCTGGAACATACTTTAGCCAAACAGGAAACCCTCTGCATATAACGCATTAGTGAATTTAGCAAAAATGAAAATTGTATTCACAAATTAGCACCTACATTGGACAAAAGAAACCGAAAAGCCTTCAAATTGCGGAGCAAACACAATGGGAGAAGAATCAGTTAGATCCAGAGAAAGAGAAGAAGTGGTAAGTACCCAAAATTCCATTCTGCACAAACATAAGGTCCAATGCGGAGATGGGCATAGAGGCCAGCTCTCTGTATTGTCTTCATGAACCTCACAATATCATACCTCCCTTCAAAGTGGTACTGTAACAATGCACACAATGCAAGAAATCAAGAGAAACCAAAGCAAAAACCAAAGAGATAAAACCAGGTGGAGTAAAAAGGTAAGTACATTTCCAGGAGTAGGCTCATGCACATTCCAAAACACATATGTCTCAATCACATCAATCCCTCCATCTTTTGCCTTCTGTATCAGATCTTCCCACATCTACCACAACCCAACATTTTCCAAGAAAATTAGACACCCGTCAAAAACACAAAGCAAATTACACAAAAACACTACGAATGAAAGGAAGAAATCAAAAGGATTAGCTTACATCAGGAGTGCTTCTTGGGTAGTGAATAGAACCAGAGAAAAGAATTCTTCTTTGGCCATTAATCATGATTGCCTTTCTATCATAAGTCACACTACACTGGATCAACTCAGAACATCCCAAAAACACAACCAACAATACAAAACAACACAACTTGTAAACTGAGTTAGTTCCCATTTTTCTTGTTTCGCTTCACCTCCCTCCTCTATCCACCTCAGTAGCCAAAGAATGAAAGCAGAAAGAGAGAGAAAGAAAAGAGAAGGGGAAAAGGTTTCTATTGTTGTGGTCTACTTGGTCTATTGTGAAGCCATTACTGCTTTAGAGACCACAATTTCACAGGTTTCAGACACTCAAGCTTTTAGCAGAACCATTTATATATAGAGAGAGAGAGAGAGAGGTGGGGGGGGCACAAACTACAAACTGTATATGCAGTGTGTGTATACAGCTGGCTATTTCACTTACAGTTCACATGCGTCAAGAGTCATCATCAGTGCGTGACTGTGAGCTACTAAAAAGTAGCAGCAAGTAAAAATTAAAGAAAATAAATAAATAAAAACCTGACAATATAAAAGGAAATACAGTCAACAGTAAAACCAGGAGTCTTTTATGCACTTTTCGCCTTTCTTTAACTTATTAGATTAGAGACCAGAACAGCATTGTTGGCGATTGCTTAGCACGCGTTAACATAAACTAGTAAGAACCAAAGAGTTAAAGTGTACTTTGGTTGGTTAGTATTCCAGTATCTTAAAATCTTGTTTGTAATATTCAATTATTCCACAAGACATAATTTTTTTTCTTTCGTTTCTCTGTTGCCCTCATAAATCACGCCATATATTTATTTCATTGATTTAACAAGCATCGCCTCACCTTAACAATTGATATTCAAATACTTCTTGCATTGTTTCAGACATGGTTCTTGAGTTTTTGTACCTCATTCACTCTTTATGCAGACTCCGATTAGTGTTATGAGATATAGAAAGTAGAAATAAAGAATTTATATCTTTATCTAAAAATAAAGATTCATTGCATGACATACTTTTAATCATGAAATACTAACTAAACTTAAGATCTACTAAGATTAAACACAGCTAGAGATTCTGCACCCCCAGTTGTCACTTGCAGATCCCAATTGGTAAAGAATTGATGGGTTTGACCAGTGATTGTCAGTGTGGAGTAGGGGTGATACGGTAAAGAAACTAAAAGGTTGATGAGATAGCATACAAAAAGATGCCAAATTTGCTGCTTTTGTCTTGGAGGGTCCTTAATTCCTTTAGGACCCGCAGTAAGCCCTTCCATGTGAGCCAAGAACCATCCTCCCATACTCTTTTTCATCTTTTTTTTTTTTTTCTAAGCCACACTTCTTGCTTGCCAACTTTTCCAGTCTCCACATCTTTCCTTCAGTAGATCTCTGCCATTTCTGTTCTCAAGAACTTAACCAGACAACAACCACTACCTGCCATTCAAAAACCAGGCTTGCAAACAATTCTTGCCGATTCATTTATTTCCTAAACTTGACCCTTGTGTGCTATATTTATTGACCTTAAAGAACTTACAAAAATTTTGTTCCACCGAATGTGCAGTTTCTAGACCCTTGCTTCTTGCATTGTAAAAATCAGCATAATGCTTCATGTTTCAACAATCCAAAGATGTATATAGTAAATTTTGGAATTCTATTTTGTCAATTTTTGCTACTAGAATGTTTCGAGGAATTAGGGGTGTTTGGAACTCCAGTTACAGCGAAAGATTTTGAATTTAGTTTTAAATTATTAATCTTTTTATATTTTTAAACTTATAGCAAAAAAATAAATTTTAAAAAATATATATTATTTAAATATATTTACAAACAAAAATTACTTTTAATCTTAAAAACAAATTAATCTTGCAGATGGGATGCTTAATTTGACCAAAACCGCATCAATTTCAGTGCAACGAGGCATCCTCATAATTCATGACGAAAGCATTTCTTGATTTGACACCAATCTAGAACATGATCTTCAATGTGGCAGGGACAGGTTTGCTGAATAAGCATTTTTTTTTTTTTTTTGTTAACTGGAGCATATTTCATCCAGAGAAAAAGTAAAAACTGAAGCATCATTGTTGGACTTGGAAAAAACAGTCGACGGCAACCAGTTCTTGCCTGGCGGCAGAAGGATTCTTGCCTGTAAATCTTGACTCCCTGTTAATAAAACAAAGAAGGAAGGAAAACATTACAGCTACAGCCAACTTGATGTAGAGATGTGTGGAGATTCAAAGACATGTGTCTTCTGTTCGTATTTTCAAAGCTTGCCCATTTTAATGATCATCTGTCCATGTGCTACTTAATCCAACTAATGCTAATCAATATAATTAATCAATTTAGGTACATGGTCATGATCTTTGTGTTAGACAGCCCCACATGACATATGTTTATGTTCAATAGGCTAAGGAAATTAGTGTAACGTGTGGGTGCGGCTTTCATTTCAATCTTTGTTCTTTCTTGTTTGTCTTTCATTTCAATGGCGTGAATGATGGAAGAAAGTGTGAGGAAACCCTAAAACACTGGGGCCCTAGTTGCATTCCGCTTAATCTGACCACTAACTTGATTCTGGTCACCCACTCCATACCGCAGATATCGCATTTCTTTATGTTAATTAATAATATTTGGGTCAATGTTCATGTCAGGTATTTATCATTCGGCAATTTACATAAACTTTTCTTAATCTATTTTTAATGGAGCGGAGAAAACACTTATTGAGTGACAAGATTTTGTTTGCTCAGAAGGGTGCAGCCCTGCCTGGTTTGCCTTAATTCCCAGGCGCCTCAGAACCCTGGCTGGTTAATTACAGTAAACTTGCAAGTAATTAGGCTTGGAATTGTAGTTGAGCGGCCTGAACTTGATTACCCTGTCGGGGAGTCATTTAGCACTCCAAATTACACGACAATGGCCATAGTTTCGATGGCCCTGTGCACCATTCACGATCAGGGTCCTGCCATTCATTTCGAAGCACAATGAAGCAATCTTCATGTCATTGTCAGGTTTTCAAAAGACATCTCATGTGACCCTCCTCCTCCGTCTTCTTCCTCTTCTACCCAAATTGCAATGACAAGTTATGCTTGAGTTGAGTAAAGGTAACAAATTCGACGCGTGCTTCTGCATAAATGATGGAGAGAACCTCTTCTTACCAAGACAGATTCTTCCGTCCATAGTTTGGAAACCAGCATAGTCTGGTAAGTTAACCTGAATTTAAGCTATCCAGAACTGGAATCAAGTTCAATTAAAGAAAAAAAAAATAATATAATCTGATTGCTTGGTAACTTGATTGATTGGAGACGATTTAATTAAACAATTTTATTAAATATTTAGTTGTAACTTGTTGATTTTTATTTTTTTATTAAAATAATATTATTTTAATTTAAAAACATAATCCAAACAATCTAATAACCTGATTAAAATTCAATAACCTGATAAAAATCTAAAACCTAAACTTTGAAGCAGACCGAACACTAAACCGGCTATAAAAACTATACTAACATCACAGATAAAATCTTCCCTAGCTGCCCTCTCTACAGAGACATCCTTGTCATCATTTTGTCCATAAAAGATGGTCGTGTCTCCATCTTCACAAGTACAGGGAGGGAAACAGCATCTCATTGTGAATATAATGCCGCGACTAGTCTTCTTTTTTTTAAAAAAAAATATTTATTTATGTAGCCTCAGAACTTGAATAAAAAAAAACAAACTTTTTAATTCTAAACTTTTATTACTAAACCACCAACTACATAATTTTTCAAAAACCTTTTGTTTTCATATAATGTTTTTGGAACGGATAGATTATTATTTTACACTGGGATTACATTTATATCGTTAAATAAAGCATACATCCATAAAATCTTCATGGTTTTTTCTAAAATTACAGGGTGAATTGCAATCATGCTTGCCGTTTTGGCCAAGCTTATAAAGGTACGACCACCTACCTCCGCCGTGTCTACATAAATCCTGGGGACCAGTGGTTGTAGTTAACTTTGGTAGTTAGTAGCTTACATGCTGAGAGGGAGAAGTGTGGGATTCCTGTTGCCATATATGTCGTACCAGACCTAAAATATTACACGTCCGTACATCGACAGCACCTCCAAGATCCGAATACGAATCTGAGAATTTCTCGCCCATTTCTCTCCGTATGAAGACGACGAACTTTTAGTTTTCATTCGTTTCTAAGGTCGATCAAGATTCAAGGAACTTCGATTGTGTTTATACATTAAGTTGATGTAATAAAAACAATTATAATTTTAGTTTTGATTATTATATTAAGCTTAGCTGATTATAATCGGTTGATGCCGGAAAGTTTTTTTAAAGGTGTGTTTATTTAAAAAAAATATTAAATTGAGTGATTTTTTTATGATTTTAAGTTCCTGATATAAAAAATAAAAAATATATATTTTTAAATTAAAAATCATTTTACATCACAGTAATAAATACATGGATTAAACAATTTTTTAGTATTATTATCTTCCATTTAGACAGTTTTTTTTTTTTTTCAAGCAGCTACAACATGTCAGGATAAAATATATCGCTAATCTTAGTTGATTTATAATCCAAAGCAAGATCCTCCCTTCGTCACCAGCTTCGTCAGTTCTTGTGCTGCTTCTATCTTTTTACTCGGAGTGAACGCTCAGTGGGCTCCTTTTCCTTTTCTTTTATAGTTTTTTTTTAATTATATATGAAAAATAAATTTTATATTCGATATAGTACAACCCATTAGAAAAGATCTCCTATTTTTATATATATAAAATTGCAGAAGCCATCTATTGAATGTGGTGGTGGAACACGAACCGTACGCATCACCAACCGCGGAGCACTTCTTTGTTAATTTCCAATGTGCCCATGGTTCATTGTTGAGCGGTCCCCTGCCGAGAATGCGGTGTTGGAAGGAATTTATGGGACATCCATTCCTTCTGCTTGCTAGGAAATATGTCCACATTTATCATTTTCAAATAATTTTATTTATAATCACTTGCTAGTATTAATTAGTCACGATTTAAGATCTAAGTTGTGGGTTAATTAAATTAATGTTAAAATAATATTCTTTTATTATCTAAATAGAACATTAATATTTTTTCAAATAAAAAAAATAATATATATATATATATATTGGATCGAGTTATCTGAATGGATGGATTGAGTTGGTTGGGAAACAACATTTATATCAACATTTTTTTTCGTTGGGCTTTGCTTGATGAGTTGATTCCTGCTCGATTTGAGTGAGTTAGAAGCTTTCTCGTGTGCAACGTGCATAAAATCATGTAATATTGATTGGTATTATTATACCCATGAACTCTATTTCTAAGTTTTTATCTCATTAATATTATTATGTATTAAAGATATAATATTTTAATTTTAAAAGACATAGTTTAATCAATACTTTAAATTTATTTTTAAAAAATTATTAGTTTGAATTCCACAAATATTTAAACGGTTAAAAATTTATCTATTTATTAATTTTATGATCCTTAAAAATATTTAATGTTAATAAAAAAAATATCAGATCTCATAGTATACTATATACATTCAGATTCAGATTTAGATTTATAAAAAAACAGAGATGTTCCATGAATCTAAAACAACTAATCTTAAATTCAGGATCAAAGATATTATTTTTAAGTAATAAAAATAATCATACCAGATGGTTACAAGTGGCTTGTTAGGCTCATTCACCGGCAAGGGAAAAGAAGAGGAAGAGCAGCTATGGCGAAGAGTGAAAAGTACCGTCAATCAAATCAAGATTCAACGGGAACGAGGGTGAGAGCAAGGGGTTGGCGAGGCAAAGAGACAAGGTGATTGGCTGGTAGTTAACGGTACACGTGAAAGAGATGGCTGAGAATTAAGGTGGCTGTTCGCTGGGGTCCACGATTGGAAAAGCGTCGGTGCACCTGCCCTGCATCCATGATTGCTTCCATGGAACCCAAGGAAAAACCATTATCACCACCGTGAATACCAATTACTGTTCGGTATTGTAACCGTTGTCGTTTTTAATTTTTTTATTTAAATAATATTTTTTTATTTATTTTTAATATTATTATATCAAAAAATTCAAAAAAAAAATTGAAGTAAAAATACCACAATAAAAGCAAACACTTTTAATTAGCGTGTATTTAGAATTGTAGTAATTTTTATAATTATGATTAAAAAATAGGTTTTAAAATTTATTTTTAATTGTATTTTTTAAAAGATAAGTCTTAAAAATATATATATTTTTTAAAATGTCATCATATAAATTTTTACATGTAAAATAAATAAATAAATTTATCTGGTTAAAAAACATGTCTTCATAAATAAAAAATAAGTTATTTTAGTTTTCACAAATCAAATTTAAAACATAATCATATATACATAACCTATTACAAAAGGCACAAATCAAATAATTTTTTTTAATAATCAAGTAAAAAAATATATTACAATATTAAACAATTTTTTAGTATTATTATCTTCCATTTAGACAGAGAGAGAGAGAGAAAATATCTTTATTATAGTGATATAAATATTGATATTCACAGCTATAACCACCATAACACTTATATTTACAACTCTTAGACAAACCTTCAAAATGCCCCAAACTGCAGGGTTAGTAATACTTTGACCTCAAATGATTTTTTTTGTGTCCAATTTTTTAATTTCTCGATTGAAGCCTTTTATTAAGATTTATTCATAGATTTTGAATGTAATTCATGATTAAATGTGAATATAAAGATTTACTAAAAAAATATCTGAAATATTTTTTTTAAAATGGATTGATATAAAAAAATTGTTTGAGGGCAAAATTGATTTTAAAAATAGATGGGGTTCATTTTTTAGATTTCCCTTTTTCTCTTTATTAAGATCCCACGTCCTTTAACATTGATAATATTTATTTTTATACATCAAATTTTAAATTTATAATTAAAGTATTTTTATTACTAGAAAAGACGTCAACGACATTTGCGTAAGGTAAAAAAAAAAAAACCGTCGGTTCGATCCGCAGTAAAACAGGCTAATTATCTAATTTATTCTATAACACTGTAGCTACACATGAGGCCACGACACTACGTCCGTTAACGTCGGTGGTGCCGTGACGTTAAGTTAAGTTGTCAATTATGCCCCCTTTTTGCATTGAAAAGAATATTCCCACGAGGTGCACGTGGCAATTGGTGAAGTAGCAGACGGAAAGAGGATCCTCCTTTCCGCCACGTGGTTAGATGTGGTGCATTTTGGACTCGCACCGAAGCTTCCTACTATATGTTGAGTAATGTTGTTTATTATTGTTTTTTTATTTAAAAATATATAGAAATAATATTTTTATTATTTTTTTTTTAATATTAACTCGTTAAAATAATATAAAAATATTAAAGCAAAGAAAAATAATTTCAAAAACATTTTAGAAACAAACGTACTCTAAACTTTACTTGTATATTCCTATACATTTATTTATTTATTTGGTTTTAATTTATTATATATTGAATTCATATTTTCCATTTTTTCATTTGTAGTTTAGCATTTCAATAAGTCGTAGAAATATTATATTTTCTTGGATATATATATATATATATATTAAAATCATTAATATATAATGTTGAAATTTTATTTTAACTAGCATGATTAAAATAAATTACAAGTGAATGAGAAATTAATCTCAAATAATCCTTAATTTTTCTATTAAAAAAACCTTTAGTTTTTTTAGATTTAATTATTGATTTATAGTGGCTAATTAAATTAATATTGATAATGATAAGAATTAATTCTTATAAAAAAATATTCACTGCTTAGGTACTTTAAAAAGTAAATACATTTTATGTTTTAATTTAAGCATAGTTAGTTTATTATTAATATACATGCTATGTTTTTATTTATTTATTTTACATGTAAATTTAAATATTTACGGTGGATTTCCCAACTCATCAAGTTTGAGCCTGGAAGCTATTATGATACTATTAGTTTAATCAAGTTTAAATTGGAGAGGAAAAAATCAGTCTCCTTTTCTCCTTGGCAAAGAAAGAATTGCATGGGAAGATCACTAATTAATTAACTTAATTTATTTGTTTAGGATGTCAAGGTGAAGGCTTAAGCTTTTGTAATTGTATAGAAAATAGAAAGGGCTTTGTCAAATTAGTCAAAATGAAGGCTTCCTCCCTTGAAGCCTGAACTATGGAATTTCATATTCCTGGTGCTCTGAACCCAGAAACCTCGTAGGACCAATCTCTGAACAAAATACATAATGTTATCAAATTTTATCTGCTAGATCACGTTTAGTGCCAATACTTCATCGGGTTACCTCGCCGGATAACGAGAAGGACCAGCAGGATCATGGAACATGATTATTGAGGTCATTTAACCAGGTCAACGCAAAAAAAGCTTTTGCAATTATGAATTAATTTAATTTCTTAAAGTAGCATTTGATCACTGCTTGGATACACAGAAAAATCAAAGATAACAAGAATATAAATATATTTACTTCCTAGTTAAACAATTTTAAAATAAATTTCTATATTTTTACAATAAAAAATATGTTTTTCCATTTTTATATTCCAAAATAATAATTAAAAGCCACTACCTCAACGTTCCAATCTTAGTGATGAAAGGAAAAGGAACAAACGGTATATTCAACATAATCATTCTTTTCCCATGTGGTTGGGCAAAAGAAAAGAGAGAAAAAAGCCCAGCTATAGGAACACAACGGTTAAATAGGCAATTATCAAGCTCTGTCGAGAACAATGATTAATTAGCACAAGGAAACTATACTCGATTGCCGAAGAAAATATTAAGAGTGTGATGCACCAAACCCTAGCCATTAAACAAGCTTGAAAAGGCAAGAAATTGGATTCATTAGGATCCTGCACGCGCTTCCCATGCATGCCATGCCAAGACGCCATATATGCCTTCGTTTGCAAGCCTTCCTCGCATACTTCTTGCACTTTTTGAGCGCATCATTGTCTGCAACATGGAAGCAAGCCGCTTGACGTTTTTGGGGCCATGGTGTTGGTGCTTTATAATTAGTATTAGGGTTCCATGGCGCAATCTCTCACCTCTGGTTTCTTCTCTTCATCAAAGCGAATCTCTTTCTGCACTTTCAACGAACTATAATGGTAAAGTGTGGATTGGATTCCCTCACTTTTTCTCTTTTTCTTTGTTTTGGCGGGGTCGTGTGGCTAATGGACCTGAAAAACCGTTTCTTGAATGTGCGCTTGGCGCCACTTAATGGCAAACTAGGGTTAGGTCCCTGCCTCATCAAGGAAAAAGGTTCACTAGCTAGATAGGGCTTAAATTTGCTGAGATAATTATGCCATCACAAATGGCTTTAGTGCGAGACTTTACCATAAAATTAGCAATATGCAAATAAGAAGCTTCGCCTGTGATCGAGGGGCCCTTCATAACTATATATTTTTGTAATTAAGTTCTCATTTGTAATTATTTTTTTTTTACATTTTTAAATAATTGCAATATTATTATCTACATAAAGCAAGTAAATATATAAACCTTATACTCATGAATAATTTGTTAGTTTTTTTTCTAAACTAGATGTTATACACATGCACAAACACCATTAGATTCGGTTTCTAGAATTTCTATAGTTATGATTTTGATTTATGTAGCATTCCAATTATTAAAAGTTAATAATATAAAATAGATCCTTGTTACCATGTGTAAATTAAAAAAAAATTCAAAATTAATAAATCTTAATTTGGAAAATAAAAGGTAAAAAAAATATTTAACCAGAATGTTTGAATCAATATTTCTTACAAAATATGTTTATGTTGCTGTTTTTCCTTGAAAGACAATATTACAAGCTTGTATTGTATATTTCTGATAAAACAATGAGATCATAAGAAAGAAAGGAGCTTTCTAACATCCAATCAAGACTGTCATATGCATCCCTTAAATTATTTTGAAAAAATATATGATAATATAAAAGCTAAATTATAAGTTATTTAAAATATTATTATTTTAAATTAAATTTTAAATTATTTAAAATAATAAGAATAAATAGAATGAAAAATAAAAATATAAAAGGTAATGTAAGGAAATAATAAATTAATCTCAATACAAAAAATCCTTTTTTTTGGGACCAAAATGCTTGCAAAACAAATCAAGTCCATCAGAAAGCCCAAAACATGAAGTGGGTTTTCCTTTTGTTGGTCACTTACTCTCATAGCCCATGTCACTCCTCACTTCACTATAGCTGCATCAATCTTCTTCGACTAAAACCCTTCAATTCATTGATATTTTTGGAAGAACAAAAATGGGATTTGGAGCTCTACGAAATGCAATTCGACCCTTGTCAAGAACCCTAACAACCCACGCCAGAACTTCCTCAACGGCGCTGTTTTTGGCCTCAAAACCAGAGTTCAGGCTCTCTCTCAGCGGTGGAGGCCAGTCTCCATGGACTCAAATGATCAGGCATTTCAGCTTCTTATCAGAAGCAAACCCTTTTGATAGATTAACCAGCACTCGATTTCCTAAACGAAGGCCCGTCGATAAGCCTCGGAGAAAAAGAGCCAGCTTGAAACCTCCAGGTAATCGATGCGATTTTTTATTTTTTTCTTGATTTGGGGCTTTAGGGCTTTGTGGTTTCCGGATATTTTGTAGCTTTTGTGGTGGGATTTGGGTGTATTTTTGTGAGTATGAATTGTAACTTGATAGAAATGAAAATTTGATTGGGGGTTTTATGGGACTAGGGTGTTAGAAGGGATAAAGTAGTTTTTTGTTTTGTACTTTGTGTTTTTGTGGGTGTGGAATTGCTTTTTGTCAGAAATGGTAATTGGATTGAGAATAATGCAGGTCCATATGCCTGGGTTCAGTATGTACCAGGACAACCCATTAAACCCAATAATCCTAATGTAGGGAGTGTTAAGAGAAGGAATGAGAAGAAGCGCATCAGGCAACGCAAGGAGTTTATACTGGTTCGTGTTCATTAATCCTATAGAAAGTTCTTTGCATGTGTTCAGAGTAAATTATTTGTCAATTATTTTGCTGGTCTTTTCTTTGAGTATTGTAGGGTAGTTGCTGTTTAGACTTTAAAATTGTGTTTTTTTAAAGGTAGAATAAAAAAGAAATCAAGCATGGTTGATGAAAAATATCATGTACTGCTTGTGTCAGTTAATGGACAGAGTATATCATAAAGAAAGCTAGTGAAGGAATATATGGTGAAAGGGAAATTCTAGAATTGATTGCATTGTGATCTAGTATTCCATGGCATTGTTTGATTTTGCGAAACTAATCAGAGCTTGAATGGAATTTTATATCCACAGAATTAACGAGTTTGTGCACATTAATTTGATGAAGATGCCAGGATTTATGCATTATAGAAAAATGCAGTTAATTTTGTTTAGAAGGAAACAATCATGTAGCTCCCCGCCAACACCCTCAACCCCCTTTTGAGCTAAATTACATTAACTTGTAACTGTCTAGGGCGATACCTAAGCCTATTGAGGTAATGCTGTAGGGAGTTCATTTTGGAATTGCTTTCTAGATGACAGTCTCATCAATGGGAAATTCCTTCTAGAGGTGTCAAAAGGATTGGTAGATTCTGTTTGTCACCAACCCCTGAAGGCTTGGAAATTAATTTCTGATAGGGTATTTGCACCAATCAGTTTGTTTTTTTATACTCCATCCTCACTTTCTCGTGAACTTTTACTTGTTTATGACCATTTTATGTTTGACTTTGTGCATTCTGTGAAGGCTTCATTTAAACTTTGACTTTGTGGGTGGCATGCGCTGATTATTTATCAGCTATCAAAAGATAGCTAGCCTATCCTGAATTATGTGGGGATGATTGGATTTGATATCACCTGACATGGGTCTTTGTGTAACCAATGAGAGTGAGCTCTTAGCTTCTCATAATTTACTTTCTTTCATAAGTTCCATAAATAAAGATGAATACAAGAATATATTCTGCAATGCTTGATATTAATTCTTGAATGGCATAGTTTGTGATATGGAAACAAAAAAAACATTATTTGTATATGGGTGTCCCTTAACAACTTTGTTTGTGATATGCATGTGCTACCCTTGTTCATTTTGCTAGACTCGTAGATTATCTTGGTTGATTCTCACCCTTGAGAGAACACTGTTAACACTTGTCTTTGTTGGGCTTCATTAAGGGTCTTTTTAGAATTCATTTGGAATTGACCAGATTTTATGCCAAATGAGAAGTGTATGGGTATCAAATGGCTTCATCTTTTGTTCTCCTTTTGTCTTATGAGTTGTCAACACTGTTTGTTTTGATTTAACCTACCTTTTGTTATTATGAATGTGTGTGTTTGTGCCTGTGCATTCACAAATCCTCATTAATTTTAATCATGTATCCCGCCCTACCTTGTGATTATCTTGAAACATCCCATTGGGTGGCTGATGGCTTTAATTCAGACTTGCTTTATTTCCCATCTAAAGATAATACCATTTTCATTAACAAGGACTTGGTTTTGAGTATGAACAGGCAGAGAAAAAGAAACGTAAAGCTCAGTTGCAGGAGGCTAATAGGAAGAAAAGAATTGCGAGAGTGGAGCGTAAGATGGCTGCAGTAGCTAGGGATAGAGAATGGGCTCAAAAACTGGCAGAGCTGCAACGACTTGAGGAAGAGAAGAAAAAATCCATGTCTTAATAATTCCTTATTCATCTATATGTGGTACCGTTGCTTTTGCTTGATAAAAATTGAATATTAGACCAAATTTTGTAAGTTCCTCACATGTAGTTCCTCCCTGTCTGTTGGTTGGGTTTAACCATTGCTGCTCTTGATGTCATTTAGTCTTTATAACAAATTCTTTTTGCGTAATTTTTTATTTGTGCTATAAAACTCTGACTTATAAATGGGATGATATAGGTTTGTGTGCGAGATTAGGAAAACCTATTCTGCAACTCCTTAGGGTGCATGTTACTGGTTCTTCCTCCATTTTCTCTTCTCTTCTTTTGGCAAGCTAGTCAATTATGCTATTCTGGATTTGTATCTTGATAACAGACCTGTACCATTTATTTAGAAAGTAACCTCCCAAGAAATAGAAAAGGGGAAAATGCAAATCCTTTAACCATGTTGGAGGCTATGACGACCTTAATGTAATTTGGCTTGCCAAAGGTGATAGGAGCAAAACCTGCGAGCATGCATGAGTGTGCATGTCTTTGTGTGTTTTGAAAGCCTGGTGTGATACTAGAATGTTGCAATTATTTATAAAGTGCAGGCCTTCCGTAGATCTCTCAAGTTTATCATGGCGGGTCTTATTTTTCCTCCTCTTTTTTTTTTTCCTTGGAGGGGGAGAGTGGATTTAATGAGGCAGTTTATAGAGCTGCCCAGAGTTATCTTACCCTTATCCATTCACATGATGCTAACTTATAGGGTTTAAAGTTTTGGGATTGAACGTTCAAATGTGGGTGCTTGTTTTTGTGATCAATAGGTGGTTTTCCTCTGTGAAGTATGTATACCACAGAAGTTATACCCTTTGTCTTGTGTAGTAGTAATTGCAAGTTGTCTCCAACTCAAGCACGCATAGTTAAAGCACAGGCACTGGTTGAACCAATAGGTGACCATAGAAATCAATCAGAACAATGGTGTAGATGGAAAGTGGATCGCACCCAAAATCGGTTGCTACTCTTCTCGTCGTCCTGTGAATGGATGTTCGTAGCTGTCATAGCTTTGCTTCATTGTCTATTATACATTCCTTGAGTATGCTGTGTGTTAAAAATTCCTTTAAGCTGACTATTGGACACGTATTGATATGCAATAGAAATTTCATGTGGTATCCACATTGTTGAAAGTCATTTTAAGTATTGAGCATTTCTTTGGATTATTCTCCCTTCTTGTACTTTCTAGCCATGATGTACTGTATCTAATGGTATTCCGTATCTGTACTGAGAAGTGTACAAATGTGGACTGAATTATAGGAATAATTGCAAAGGCATGACTGTATTGATGGTATCAAGCCTAACTCCACATTATTATCAGGCAGAGCAAATACCTGCATGAGAATTCTGGTAGACCTCACCAGCTCCATATAATTGAGGGGGCTACCAAGCATGCCTGCGTGAGCATGTTCAGTATACGGGACAAAGGCAAATTGTTCCTTGCTGCTCAAAACTGCAAGCGTTACTGTCAAATAATCCCCACTAGCAATCAATCTTGGAAGACCCAATAAATGGGTGACAGGGCCCCGTCTGCTGTGATAAAAGATAGTGACACAAGAACCACCACCACGATAGGGAGCCCCTTTCTATTTAATTAGGCTCCTTGTGGCCGTCCTTGTGGAGCTACAATGGCACCCATCTGTCTCGATATATTCATCCAAAAATCGAGATATATTCATTGGTTAACCCACGGTGGTTGCAGTTAATAGTGTATGGTCATGGAGAGTTGCCGGTGGGAGCGACTGTGATAGGCAGCTTTCTCATCGACTAGGCACTGTTGGAAGGCAATGGTGTTGTCCTTCTCTGCTATCCATCTGCACAGAGAGAGACAGTAGCCCTGTTAGCATACCGAAGAACACTGCCCACCAATACATGGACCATTCCACATCAGTTTCTCAAGAATTCAATGCCGCCATATCCATCTATCGTGTACACGGTTGAAAATATCTGTATAGTTAACGTGATGATGGAAAAATATTGATGGTTTATATTTCTATCATACAACAAACTGAAGGAGCTCAATGTTTCACGATGCTCCTTATTGGGCTCATTTTTACTCATTGTTCACGATGCATTTTTTTCCTTCCAGGTCTCTCGAGTTTTTAGTTCCTCTGATTATCAGAAGTTTTGCTTACATGATTTATATTTTTAGATTTATTTTGATTTGCATGCAAGATGTTAGAGAATAATCCAACATTAAATAAAATATTGATTTTACAAAATAAAAATTTAGGAAGTTAAAAAATTTTGAAAGATGAAGGATCAAAATTAGCATAAATAAAAGAACAAAGCATTTTTTTAATTTGCAAAACATTCAAAAGGCCTAGAAAACCTTAGTTTGATCCTTTAATTTTTACATTTTTACAGTAAAATAACAATTAGCTTTGAAAATTGTACACCATAATTGCATGGGTGTAATTTGATACAGTCACATGAGATTTTGGGTAGTCATTTTTAGTTTAATTTAGTTTTTATTAAAAAAAATAAATTATTTAAAAAAAAATCAAATTAGAACCAGTTCAAATCGACCTATTTTGGTTCATTTGTTTTAAAATAAAAATTGATTCAAATCGGTTTGGTTCGTTTTTTTTTTGTTTTGCTTGGTTTTTTAGTTTAGTTCGATTTTTTCTGGTTTTGATTTTGATTCGATTTGTTTTTTTAATTTCAGGCTTATAAAACCTAACCAATCGATTTTTAAAAAGTTCTAATCAATTTAATCAGTTTTTTTTCATGGTTCGGTTATTTTTTAATTAGTTTTCTTGGTTTAATTAATTTTTTAATTTTTTTCACCCCCGACTCAGCATACCCTAGTTTTTTTTATTTATTTTTTCATTTGCTTTGTTTTGAGCCTTTCCTTGGTTCTGACTCCCTTAAACTTGATTTTATGCTTTCTGTGAAGGCTTCATGTAAACCATAGGAAAAGCTTCCCACTAGTAGAGTTGTTTCTTGTACCATCTTCATGCACTCTTATGAAAATAACTCGGTGTTTGCAGGCTGCGTCTCATATTCAAGTAATTTCTGTTGTATTTCGTGCTTGTTGAGAACGATGCAGAGAATGTTCGACTTTTTCAAGGATTAGCTGGTGGCATGCAATGATGATTTATTAAATACCAAAACATACACTGCCTATCTTGAATTAATGTGGGAATGATTGAATTTGCTGTTTCCTGACATTATTTTGAGCTCTCAGCTTCTCATAATTTAATCTCCTTTGTAAGTTTTGTTGTGATTGGTTTCTATATGATTTTTATCATACTCGAAATTAATCCATGGAGCAATAGGTTTTGGAGTGAGAAATCAATATTTAATCCTCAAAACTTTAGGTGAAGTATCCATCCAATTTGAATTTCAGTTCTGATATTTAAAAAACCCGCTTAGTAGCCAATTAAATGAAAAAATTAATCTTTTTGTGCAAGAACGAAAGGATGAATGAGAAACTTTTTATTTTAAGAATAGAAAATGTTTTTTGCTAGAAATAATCTAGAATTTAAGTTTGTTTACAGCGTAGTTATAATTATTTTTTAAAATATTTTTTGTGCTGAAATATATTAAAATAATATCTTTTATTTTTAAAAAAATATTTTTTACATGATATTTGATTCAAAAATTTTATTTAAAAGTATATCTAAATCAAGATGGTGGTACTACAATCTTGAGAGATATACTGTAAATATTTTAAATATATAAGTGAAAATCAGTAAATTATCAAGAATAAAGGATTTGTCATAGATAACAACAAAATATTCACTGCTTAGGTACTTAAAAAAGTAAATACATTTTATGTTTTAATTTAAGCATAGTTAGTTTATTATTAATATACATGCTATGTTTTTATTTATTTATTTTACATGTAAATTTAAATATTTACGGTGGATTTCCCAACTCATCAAGTTTGAGCCTGGAAGCTATTATGATACTATTAGTTTAATCAAGTTTAAATTGGAGAGGAAAAAATCAGTCTCCTTTTCTCCTTGGCAAAGAAAGAATTGCATGGGAAAATCACTAATTAATTAACTTAATTTATTTGTTTAGGATGTCAAGGTGAAGGCTTAAGCTTTTGTAATTGTATAGAAAATAGAAAGGGCTTTGTCAAATTAGTCAAAATGAAGGCTTCCTCCCTTGAAGCCTGAACTATGGAATTTCATATTCCTGGTGCTCTGAACCCAGAAACCTCGTAGGACCAATCTCTGAACAAAATACATAATGTTATCAAATTTTATCTGCTAGATCACGTTTAGTGCCAATACTTCATCGGGTTACCTCGCCGGATAACGAGAAGGACCAGCAGGATCATGGAACATGATTATTGAGGTCATTTAACCAGGTCAACGCAAAAAAAGCTTTTGCAATTATGAATTAATTTAATTTTTTAAAGTAGCATTTGATCACTGCTTGGATACACAGAAAAATCAAAGATAACAAGAATATAAATATATTTACTTCCTAATTAAACAATTTTAAAATAAATTTCTATATTTTTACAATAAAAAATATGTTTTTCCATTTTTATATTCCAAAATAATAATTAAAAGCCACTACCTCAACGTTCCAATCTTAGTGATGAAAGGAAAAGGAACAAACGGTATATTCAACATAATCATTCTTTTCCCATGTGGTTGGGCAAAAAAAAAGAGAGAAAAAAGCCCAGCTATAGGAACACAACGGTTAAATAGGCAATTATCAAGCTCTGTCGAGAACAATGATTAATTAGCACAAGGAAACTCTACTCGATTGCCGAAGAAAATATTAAGAGTGTGATGCACCAAACCCTAGCCATTAAACAAGCTTGAAAAGGCAAGAAATTGGATTCATTAGGATCCTGCACGCGCTTCCCATGCATGCCATGCCAAGACGCCATATATGCCTTCGTTTGCAAGCCTTCCTCGCATACTTCTTGCACTTTTTGAGCGCATCATTGTCTGCAACATGGAAGCAAGCCGCTTGACGTTTCTGGGGCCATGGTGTTGGTGCTTTATAATTAGTATTAGGGTTCCATGGCGCAATCTCTCACCTCTGGTTTCTTCTCTTCATCAAAGCGAATCTCTTTCTGCACTTTCAACGAACTATAATGGTAAAGTGTGGATTGGATTCCCTCACTTTTTCTCTTTTTCTTTGTTTTGGCGGGGTCGTGTGGCTAATGGACCTGAAAAACCGTTTCTTGAATGTGCGCTTGGCGCCACTTAATGGCAAACTAGGGTTAGGTCCCTGCCTCATCAAGGAAAAAGGTTCACTAGCTAGATAGGGCTTAAATTTGCTGAGATAATTATGCCATCACAAATGGCTTTAGTACGAGACTTTACCATAAAATTAGCAATATGAAAATAAGAAGCTTCGCCTGTGATCAAGGGGCCTTTATAACTATATAATTTTGTAATTAAGTTCTCATTTGTATTTTTTTTTTACATTTTTAAATAATTGCATATTATTATCTACATAAAGCAAGTAAATATATAGACCTTATCCTCATGAATAATTTGTTAGTTTTTTTTATAAACTAGATGTTATACACATGCACAAACACCATTAGATACGGTTTCTAGAATTTCTATAGTTATGATTTTGATTTATGTAGCATTCCAATTATTAAAAGTTAATAATATAAAATAGATCCTTGTTACCATGTGTAAATTAAAAAAAAAATTCCAAAATTAATAAATCTTAATTTGGAAAATAAAAGGTAAAAAAAATATTTAACCAGAATGTTTGAATCAAGATTTCTTACAAAATATGTTTATGTTGCTGTTTTTCCTTGAAAGACAATATTACAAGCTTGTATTGTATATTTCTGATAAAACAATGAGATCATAAGAAAGAAAGGAGCTTTCCAACATCCAATCAAGACTGTCATATGCATCCCTTAAATTATTTTGAAAAAATATATGATAATATAAAAGCTAAATTATAAGTTATTTAAAATATTATTATTTTAAATTAAATTTTAAATTATTTAAAATAATAAGAATAAATAGAATGAAAAATAAAAATATAAAAGGTAATGTAAGGAAATAATAAATTAATCTCAATACAAAAAATCCTTTTTTTTGGGACCAAAATGCTTGCAAAACAAATCAAGTCCATCAGAAAGCCCAAAACATGAAGTGGGTTTTCCTTTTGTTGGTCACTTACTCTCATAGCCCATGTCACTCCTCACTTCACTATAGCTGCATCAATCTTCTTCGACTAAAACCCTTCAATTCATTGATATTTTTGGAAGAACAAAAATGGGATTTGGAGCTCTACGAAATGCAATTCGACCCTTGTCAAGAACCCTAACAACCCACCCCAGAACTTCCTCAACGGCGCTGTTTTTGGCCTCAAAACCAGAGTTCAGGCTCTCTCTCAGCGGTGGAGGCCAGTCTCCATGGACTCAAATGATCAGGCATTTCAGCTTCTTATCAGAAGCAAACCCTTTTGATAGATTAACCAGCACTCGATTTCCTAAACGAAGGCCCGTCGATAAGCCTCGGAGAAAAAGAGCCAGCTTGAAACCTCCAGGTAATCGATGCGATTTTTTATTTTTTTCTTGATTTGGGGCTTTAGGGCTTTGTGGTTTCCGGATATTTTGTAGCTTTTGTGGTGGGATTTGGGTGTATTTTTGTGAGTATGAATTGTAACTTGATAGAAATGAAAATTTGATTGGGGGTTTTATGGGACTAGGGTGTTAGAAGGGATAAAGTAGTTTTTTGTTTTGTACTTTGTGTTTTTGTGGGTGTGGAATTGCTTTTTGTCAGAAATGGTAATTGGATTGAGAATAATGCAGGTCCATATGCCTGGGTTCAGTATGTACCAGGAGAACCCATTAAACCCAATAATCCTAATGTAGGGAGTGTTAAGAGAAGGAATGAGAAGAAGCGCATCAGGCAACGCAAGGAGTTTATACTGGTTCGTGTTCATTAATCCTATAGAAAGTTCTTTGCATGTGTTCAGAGTAAATTATTTGTCAATTATTTTGCTGGTCTTTTCTTTGAGTATTGTAGGGTAGTTGCTGTTTAGACTTTAAAATTGTGTTTTTTTAAAGGTAGAATAAAAAAGAAATCAAGCATGGTTGATGAAAAATATCATGTACTGCTTGTGTCAGTTAATGGACAGAGTATATCATAAAGAAAGCTAGTGAAGGAATATATGGTGAAAGGGAAATTCTAGAATTGATTGCATTGTGATCTAGTATTCCATGGCATTGTTTGATTTTGCGAAACTAATCAGAGCTTGAATGGAATTTTATATCCACAGAATTAACGAGTTTGTGCACATTAATTTGATGAAGATGCCAGGATTTATGCATTATAGAAAAATGCAGTTAATTTTGTTTAGAAGGAAACAATCATGTAGCTCCCCGCCAACACCCTCAACCCCCTTTTGAGCTAAATTACATTAACTTGTAACTGTCTAGGGCGATACCTAAGCCTATTGAGGTAATGCTGTAGGGAGTTCATTTTGGAATTGCTTTCTAGATGACAGTCTCATCAATGGGAAATTCCTTCTAGAGGTGTCAAAAGGATTGATAGATTCTGTTTGTCACCAACCCCTGAAGGCTTGGAAATTAATTTCTGATAGGGTATTTGCACCAATCAGTTTGTTTTTTTATACTCCATCCTCACTTTCTCGTGAACTTTTACTTGTTTATGACCATTTTATGTTTGACTTTGTGCATTCTGTGAAGGCTTCATTTAAACTTTGACTTTGTGGGTGGCATGCGCTGATTATTTATCAGCTATCAAAAGATAGCTAGCCTATCCTGAATTATGTGGGGATGATTGAATTTGATATCACCTGACATGGGTCTTTGTGTAACCAATGAGAGTGAGCTCTTAGCTTCTCATAATTTACTTTCTTTCATAAGTTCCATAAATAAAGATGAATACAAGAATATATTCTGCAATGCTTGATATTAATTCTTGAATGGCATAGTTTGTGATATGGAAACAAAAAAAACATTATTTGTATATGGGTGTCCCTTAACAACTTTGTTTGTGATATACATGTGCTACCCTTGTTCATTTTGCTAGACTCGTAGATTATCTTGGTTGATTCTCACCCTTGAGAGAACACTGTTAACACTTGTCTTTGTTGGGCTTCATTAAGGGTCTTTTTAGAATTCATTTGGAATTGACCAGATTTTATGCCAAATGAGAAGTGTATGGGTATCAAATGGCTTCATCTTTTGTTCTCCTTTTGTCTTATGAGTTGTCAACACTGTTTGTTTTGATTTAACCTACCTTTTGTTATTATGAATGTGTGTGTTTGTGCCTGTGCATTCACAAATCCTCATTAATTTTAATCATGTATCCCGCCCTACCTTGTGATTATCTTGAAACATCCCATTGGGTGGCTGATGGCTTTAATTCAGACTTGCTTTATTTCCCATCTAAAGATAATACCATTTTCATTAACAAGGACTTGGTTTTGAGTATGAACAGGCAGAGAAAAAGAAACGTAAAGCTCAGTTGCAGGAGGCTAATAGGAAGAAAAGAATTGCGAGAGTGGAGCGTAAGATGGCTGCAGTAGCTAGGGATAGAGAATGGGCTCAAAAACTGGCAGAGCTGCAACGACTTGAGGAAGAGAAGAAAAAATCCATGTCTTAATAATTCCTTATTCATCTATATGTGGTACCGTTGCTTTTGCTTGATAAAAATTGAATATTAGACCAAATTTTGTAAGTTCCTCACATGTAGTTCCTCCCTGTCTGTTGGTTGGGTTTAACCATTGCTGCTCTTGATGTCATTTAGTCTTTATAACAAATTCTTTTTGCGTATTTTTTTATTTGTGCTATAAAACTCTGACTTATAAATGGGATGATATAGGTTTGTGTGCGAGATTAGGAAAACCTATTCTGCAACTCCTTAGGGTGCATGTTACTGGTTCTTCCTCCATTTTCTCTTCTCTTCTTTTGGCGAGCTAGTCAATTATGCTATTCTGGATTTGTATCTTGATAACAGACCTGTACCATTTATTTAGAAAGTCACCTCCCAAGAAATAGAAAAGGGGAAAATGCAAATCCTTTAACCATGTTGGAGGCTATGACGACCTTAATGTAATTTGGCTTGCCAAAGGTGATAGGAGCAAAACCTGCGAGCATGCATGAGTGTGCATGTCTTTGTGTGTTTTGAAAGCCTGGTGTGATACTAGAATGTTGCAATTATTTATAAAGTGCAGGCCTTCCGTAGATCTCTCAAGTTTATCATGGCGGGTCTTATTTTTCCTCCGCTTTTTTTTTTTCCTTGGAGGGGGAGAGTGGATTTAATGAGGCAGTTTATAGAGCTGCCCAGAGTTATCTTACCCTTATCCATTCACATGATGCTAACTTATAGGGTTTAAAGTTTTGGGATTGAACGTTCAAATGTGGGTGCTTGTTTTTGTGATCAATAGGTGGTTTTCCTCTGTGAAGTATGTATACCACAGAAGTTATACCCTTTGTCTTGTGTAGTAGTAATTGCAAGTTGTCTCCAACTCAAGCACGTATAGTTAAAGCACAGGCACTGGTTGAACCAATAGGTGACCATAGAAATCAATCAGAACAATGGTGTAGATGGAAAGTGGATCGCACCCAAAATCGGTTGCTACTCTTCTCGTCGTCCTGTGAATGGATGTTCGTAGCTGTCATAGCTTTGCTTCATTGTCTATTATACATTCCTTGAGTATGCTGTGTGTTAAAAATTCCTTTAAGCTGACTATTGGACACGTATTGATATGCAATAGAAATTTCATGTGGTATGCACATTGTTGAAAGTCATTTTAAGTATTGAGCATTTCTTTGGATTATTCTTCCTTCTTGTACTTTCTAGCCATGATGTACTGTATCTAATGGTATTCCGTATCTGTACTGAGAAGTGTACAAATGTGGACTGAATTATAGGAATAATTGCAAAGGCATGACTGTATTGATGGTATCAAGCCTAACTCCACATTATTATCAGGCAGAGCAAATACCTGCATGAGAATTCTGGTAGACCTCACCAGCTCCATATAATTGAGGGGGCTACCAAGCATGCCTGCGTGAGCATGTTCAGTATACGGGACAAAGGCAAATTGTTCCTTGCTGCTCAAAACTGCAAGCGTTACTGTCAAATAATCCCCACTAGCAATCAATCTTGGAAGACCCAACAAATGGGTGACAGGGCCCCGTCTGCTGTGATAAAAGATAGTGACACAAGAACCACCACCACGATAGGGAGCCCCTTTCTATTTAATTAGGCTCCTTGTGGCCGTCCTTGTGGAGCTACAATGGCACCCATCTGTCTCGATATATTCATCCAAAAATCGAGATATATTCATTGGTTAACCCACGGTGGTTGCAGTTAATAGTGTATGGTCATGGAGAGTTGCCGGTGGGAGCGACTGTGATAGGCAGCTTTCTCATCGACTAGGCACTGTTGGAAGGCAATGGTGTTGTCCTTCTCTGCTATCCATCTGCACAGAGAGAGACAGTAGCCCTGTTAGCATACCGAAGAACACTGCCCACCAATACATGGACCATTCCACATCAGTTTCTCAAGAATTCAATGCCGCCATATCCATCTATCGTGTACACGGTTGAAAATATCTGTATAGTTAACGTGATGATGGAAAAATATTGATGGTTTATATTTCTATCATACAACAAACTGAAGGAGCTCAATGTTTCACGATGCTCCTTATTGGGCTCATCTTTACTCATTGTTTACGATGCATTTTTTTCCTTCTAGGTCTCTCGAGTTTTTAGTTCCTCTGATTATCAGAAGTTTTGCTTACATGATTTATATTTTTAGATTTATTTTGATTTGCATGCAAGATGTTAGAGAATAATCCAACATTAAATAAAATATTGATTTTACAAAATAAAAATTTAGGAAGTTAAAAATTTTTGAAAGATGAAGGATCAAAATTAGCATAAATAAAAGAACAAAGCATTTTTTTAATTTGCAAAACATTCAAAAGGCCTAGAAAACCTTAGTTTGATCCTTTAATTGTTACATATTTACAGTAAAATAACAATTAGCTTTGAAAATTGTGCACCATAATTGTATGGGTGTAGTTTAATATAGTCACATGAGATTTGTCATTTTCAGTTTGATTTAGTTTTTATTAAAAAAAAAAATTATTTAAAAAAAAAATCAAACTAGAACCAGTTTAAATCGAGCTACTTCGGTTCATTTATTTTAGAATAAAAACTGGTTCAAATCGGTTTGGTTTGGTTTTTTTTGTTTTGCTTAGTTTTTCGGTTTAGTTCGATTTTTTTCAGTTTTGATTTTGGTTCGGTTTGGTTTTTTTAATTTTAAGCTTATAAAACCTAACCAATCGATTTTTAAAAAATTCTAATCGGTTTAATCAGTTTTTTTCATGGTTCGGTTATTTTATAATCAATTTTCTTGGTTTAATCAATTTTTTAATTTTTTTCACCCCTGACTCAGCATACCCTAGTTTTTTTTATTTGCTTTGTTTTGAGCCTTTCCTTGGTTCTGACTCTCTTAAACTTGATTTTATGCTTTCTGTGAAGGCTTCATGTAATCCATAGGACAAGCTTCCCACTAGTAGAGTTGTTTCTTGTACCATCTTCATGCACTCTTATGAAAATAACTCGGTGTTTGCAGGCTGCGTCTCATATTCAAGTAATTTCTGTTGTATTTCGTGCTTGTTGAGAACGATGTAGAGAATGTTCAACTTTTTCAAGGATTAGCTGGTGGCATGCAATGATGATTTATTAAATACCAAAACATACACTGCCTATCTTCAATTAATGTGGGAATGATTGAATTTGCTGTTTCCTGACATCATTTAGAGCTCTCAGCTTCTCATAATTTAATCTCCTTTGTAAGTTTTGTTGTGACTGGTTTCTACGTGTTTTTTATCATACTCGAAATTAATCCATGGAGCAATAGGTTTTGGAGTGAGAAATCAATATTTAATCCTCAGAACTTTAGGTGAAGTATCCATCCAAATTGAATTTCAGTTCTGATATTTAAAAAACCCGCTTAGTAGCCAATTAAATGAAAAAATTAATCTTTTTGTGCAAGAACGAAAGGATGAATGAGAAACTTTTTATTTTAAGAATAGAAAATGTTTTTTGCTAGAAATAATCTAGAATTTAAGTTTGTTTACAGCGTAGTTATAATTATTTTTTAAAATATTTTTTGTGCTGAAATATATTAAAATAATATTTTTTATTTTTTAAAAAATATTTTTAAAAATAACATATTAAAACGATATAAAACATAAAAAAAATTAATTTTTTTAAAAACACGAATACAACAACATCTCCAAAAAAAAAATTCAGGCTAGAAGCTAGAGGATGGAATGTTCCTGTCTTGGGTGAAAAATCAGTGAAACAAACGAGAAGAGAATTCATCCGAAGAATAAAAATTAGGGTGCGAGATTAGGAACAATTTGCCCTTGTCCCGTATACTGAACATGCTCACGCAGGCATGCTTGGCAGCCCCCTCAATTATATGGAGCTGGTGAGGCCTACCAGAATTCCCATGCAGGTATTTGCTCTGCCTGATAATAATGTGGAGTTAGGCTTGATACCATCAATACAGTCATGCCTTTGCAATTATTCCTATAATTCAGTCCACATTTGTACACTTCTCAGTACAGATACGGAATACCATTAGATACAGTACATCATGGCTAGAAAGTACAAGAAGGGAGAATAATCCAAAGAAATGCTCAATACTTAAAATGACTTTCAACAATGTGGATACCACATGAAATTTCTATTGCATATCAATACGTGTCCAATAGTCAGCTTAAAGAAATTTTTAACACAGAGCATGCTCAAGGAATGTATAATAGACAATGAAGCAAAGCTATGACAGCTACGAACATCCATTCACAGGACGACGAGAAGAGTAGCAACCGATTTTGGGTGCGATCTACTTTCCATCTACACCATTGTTCTGATTGATTTCTATGGTCACCTATTGGTTCAACCAGTGCCTGTGCTTTAACTATACGTGCTTGAGTTGGAGACAACTTGCAATTACTACTACACAAGACAAAGGGTATAACTTCTGTGGTATACATACTTCACAGAGGAAAACCACCTATTGATCACAAAAACAAGCACCCACATTTGAACGTTCAATCCCAAAACTTTAAACCCTATAAGTTAGCATCATGTGAATGGATAAGGGTGAGATAACTCTGGGCAGCTCTATAAACTGCCTCATTAAATCCACTCTCCCCCTCCAAGGAAAAAAAAAGGAAGACGAAAAAAGCAAAATAAGACCCGCCATGATAAACTTGAGAGATCGACAGAAGGCCTGCACTTTATAAATAATTGCAACATTATAGTATCACACCAGGCTTTCAAAACACACAAAGACATGCATGCTCGCAGGTTTTGCTCCTATCACCTTTGGCAAGCCAAATTACATTAAGGTCGTCATAGCCTCCAACATGGTTAAAGGATTTGCATTTTCCCCTTTTCTATTTCTTGGGAGGTGACTTTCTAAAAAAATGGTACAGGTCTGTTATCAAGATACAAATCCAGAATAGCATAATTGATTAGCTCGCCAAAAGAAGAGAAGAGAAAATGGAGGAAGAACCAGTAACATGCACCCTAAGGAGTTGCAGAATAGGTTTTCCTAATCTCGCACAAAAAATTAAATTTTAAATTATTTTGATCGCTAATCTTAAAAATAATTTTAAAATTAAAAAAATTATCTTAATATATTTTAATATGAAAAACATTTTAAAAATCAAACATAACCCCACTTAAACAGTCTATTAGAGATACGACTATGTCACTAACGACGACATGCTTTTGGATATGAGCATGCAGTCATGCTGAGGCAAAGAAACATAAAGCTCAGCTACAGGAGGGTAAGAAGAAGAAGGGAATTGATCGGGTAGAATGTAAGATGACTGTAGTGGAAAGGGATAAACCATGGGCTCAAAGTCTGACAGAACTGCAACAGCTCCAGGAAAGAGAAGAAAAAACCCAAGGCTCAATCGTTTCGCGGTTCACAACTTGTACTGCTGCTTCTGCTTGTAATCCCAACGATGCCAGTTCCTCGCATGTTTTTCCTTCCTGTCTGCTGGTTTGGTTCATTAATGGTTATTTTGATGTAATTTAGCCTTCATAACTCTTGTAGTTCGAGGCTTATAGACTGATATTGAAACGAAACATGCCGAGTAAAATAAAATGGAACAATTAAGATTAGAATTTATTATAAATACATTCTATGTAACTCTATTTTAAAATAATGAAAAATAAAAGCTCGTTATTTTTATGCATGTAGATACATTGTTGAACTACATTAAATCATCTTGTGTTCTTTTAGATTTCTCTTCTATTGCAACTTTCATCGATAATAATTGCTGCTGGATTTTCACTGAAATAACAAATCCGACACTTTCCTTTTTCTCAATTTTCAATTGTCATTTGAAATTTTTTATTTGTAAATTGGAATATTGTACTTTGTTCGGTAGGATTAGTAAAGCAGATGCTACAACTCGATGGGGTGTGTTTCAATATGTTCTTCTTCCACCTTTTATCTTCTCTTGGCAAGCTGGATCGATTACGTTATCCTGGAAGGGTACCTGGATCACATAATTGTACCATTTACTCAGAAGCTAAATGGAAAGGGTAAAATGGAATCTTTTAATTATGTTGGAGGATTTCATCAAGTCACTGTAATGATTGTAAAACCTATGAACAAGCACGTCTCTGTGCTTCGAAAGCCTCGTATGATGCTAGCATTTTGCCATAATTTATACAGCCTGCTACCTTTAATGAGGCTTTGTTTATAGAGCTAAACGGCAGGTTTTAATCTGCTCTGCTTTAGTTTGGAGTGGGGGAGTGAATTTAATGAGGTAATTTACGTACCTAACCCGAGTCTCTCACTTCTAAACCTTTTACATGATGCTAGGAAGCTACTTTTAAGGTCTCTCGAGTTTTCAAATTGCAGTTTCACCAGCGGGGTCTATTCCTGTGATTGCACGTTGTTACTTTGTGAACGAAAAGCTCTTAAAGACTACGCCCAGGATTGAAAGATCATTCTACCAGGTTGCACGTGTTCTGCCCCATATCTGCTGTAGTATTTTCGAGTTATGTCTCCCACGCTTTCGTGCACATTGCATCTGAGTGCTAAAAGCATGCCGAGCGAAATCACAAGCGATGGATTGTGTAGCTGGGAGCCTGCAAATATTCGTTCTCCTGCTTTCATGACAACGTTGATTATATCTCAACCTAAATTGACATCATTCTTAGGTAGCAAATGCCATTATGTTTTACAGGTTAGCCCTCATTTGAAAATTGCGAGATGGCTCCACCAGAGGATTATATAATTGAGATGACTGCGTGAGCATGTCCTCTGCACAGAACCTGGGCAAATCGACCCTAATTGTCGTTCAAAACTGCAACAGACGTGTACTAGATTGGGACTCGGATATAGGAGTTTGATTAAATTGTCCCCCATTGCAATCAATTTGAAGGCCCGACAAAAGGGTACAGACCCCATCTACTGTGATAAAATTGATAGTGACACAAGAACTAACACCATATAAGGGGAGTCCCTAGCCATTTTATTATGCCTCTTATGGCTGTATGTGTAGAGATTCAATGGCATCTCCGCCCCACAGAAACCCACACCCACACATGGATCTGTCTGGCTATATTTATCCACAAGTTGCGATATTATCTATATATAACTTCCTAGATTGGCTAACCCGTGGTGGTTTCAGTTGATAATTTGATCATGAAGAGTTGCCAATGGAGGTGACTCTGATAGGCAGCTTTTTCTTTAACTTCACTGTTGGAAAGTAGATAATGTTATCCTTTTCAGCAATCCATCTGCAGTAAGAGAAATTTAATAGCCAAATTAACAAATCAAAGAACACTACCAACCAATGCATGGACTTTTTGTCTTCGGGGTCAACCGCATTTCAAACCAAGTTGGCCGATAAAAGCTTCATTTTTTATGTTTTGTGGACAGCCACAATTTAAAATGTTTTTAGCCGCGTGGGCAAACAGGCCCTAAATATCTATATGATCATTTCACAAGAAATTATTCAGCACTTCCAGACAGATCATGCTCATAGACGTGAGAGGGAGTAGCACATCAGATGTAACAGTATGAGATAATTTTAGAGACCAAAATTACCTGTAAGTGGTGACAAGATGGTGAAGGAAGATGGAGATTTCAAGCCTGGATAGTTCTAGACCAGGGCATAGCCTTTGTCCACCTCCAAAAGGTGTAAAGCAATTGTTCTTAACAGAAGCTCCTGTTTTCTGTGGTTAAAAAGAACAGCACATTGTTCACAAGATTAGTTTTTTTCTTTTTGAATTTCAGCTGAGAAGAAAATTGAGAGTGACTGAAGCCTCCTCAAGCGCCCTGGTTAATAGGAAGAGACCCTTGTGGACCAAAAATTATTATCTTGCTAGACAAAGACAGCAGAGGAGATTCTAGGCTCTATCAAAATGGTTTTACAGCTTTACCTCCCATCTCCATGGATCAAACTCATATGGGTTTTCATAATTTTCTTCATCCATATGTACAGAACTGAAAGATGTCAGGACACACCATCCTTCCGGAATCAGAATTCCTGCAAAATTAAACAAGTTTCTTATCATTTCCCAGAAACATTACTTGCGCGTATCCTTAATTTTTAGAAACATATTTTTCACTACATCAGGAATTCCTAATCACAGTAGGCAAAAGAAAAAAGAAACAGAAAAGAATGATCACACACACACACACACCTTTGATCTCTACATCCTTGAGAGCTTTCCTCCAAACTGCATTGATTATGTTTGCTACTCTAAGAGTTTCATTTATCACCTAGGGTCATAGATAAACAAACAAATAATCTCAAGCGATAAACATAATTTCATAATCTATCTCATGAAATTAGCTTAATGATGAGACCTTGATCTACTGTAAATTAATATTCATCATTTTCATCTTCCCTTTCAACATTTGTTACTTACATTCTGAGTAAATTGCAAGGACAAGTAATCAGTCCAACAATAATCATCACCAGAATCAGTCTTCTGCCTCTTCAATTTCATGTTCTCCTCCTACACAACCACAGGAAACATCACTACCCCCCACAAAAGAAACTCCAATATGCAAAAATTATTGCTATGCATTCAGTTTCAACATTTCAATAATAAATCACTGGTTTAGATGTGGCGAGGTATCCTTCTAGTACTAACCTAATTACATAGCACCATAGCAGAGCAACCATCGAAAAAACAAAAGCATTAGTGTATTTAAGTGAAACAGAACATTCTATTCGAATTAGAAGTGGTAGTAATGACCAAGAAGATACGACAGTAGTGGTGCCTCTCTCTAGTTTTTCTGGGGACTAAACGCAAGCCAAGCCAAGCCAATGATAGCAGAAACCAAATCCTGCATCAACCAGCAGCTAGCCAGTTCACGTTCGTTTATTTCAGGCAGTTCTTTTAAAACATTCCATTGTCTTAGTACAAACTTTTCTGCTCTTATCTTTGCTTCTAGTGTCAAGTTCTAATCCATCAATACATCATGATGCTAAAATTTTTAGATGTTCTCTAACAATCTTATCAACTGAACTCCTTTTTATAATAAATTTACTATGAAGTAATTTACTATAAAATAAACTACATAGGTAGCATTTGATTACTATCTTGAAATTAAAAAAAAAAAACAGAGATAATAGGGACATGTCTTCATGCACTTCCTGATTTAAAAATATAAAAATTCATTACAGTACTATTTTTGTTTTGAACATATTTTTTTTATGTTTTCGTCGTTTTTCTTCAACTAAATACATTTATATCTTTTTTTATTTGTTTCTTCTATGGAACACTAACCCAACATGAAAACAATAGATAAATTGGAAACAATAAATAACTGGACAAGCAAAACATTTTTTTTTTAAATCATAAATATCGATTTTGATTTAAATTTTTAAAATAAACAACCAATCAATCATATTAGACATTAACCACTTGATATCATTTAAAAGATTCATTCATATAACTATTTTAGAATTTAAATAAAATTATTTTTCACAGCCACATCTAAAAATCATAATACAGATGATTTTCTCTATGATGTTTTTTAGTACCTTGAATAAAGCCGTACTAATATTGATAATAAATGATAATAAAGTGATGCCTAGAGTGGTCTCAACCCTGACAGACACAGAGCTGATTAGGTGGTCCTTGCCCGTGGCCGTTCGACTCTATAATCGTACGGGTCATAAGCTTCCACGAGTTGTGGGGCCCTTTAAAAAGGGCTCACGTGTGTGACCTTTTTAAGAAAAGTCAACCACTGCACAATTCGTAATGAAGCCGACAACGCATGGCCCATATAGCAGGGAACCTCGAATAATCCTAGCCGATAGATTAAAAAGATGCAGACTCTATCTTGTAGTGGTGGATATATAGGGTAGAAGATTGAATACATATAAATATATATATATATATATATATATATACACACACACACACATATACCGTCAATAGCTCTAGAGCGGCAGGGCAGTCACTGAGGAATTTGACAGCTAAGGTCATGGACATGGGCACGGTTTCTTCTCCAGGGATCATCAGCTCAATAATATGTGAAATGACGAAATCCAACGATAGAGATTGATTGTCATTTTGTTCACCATAAGTGTCACGTAAAAGCACGTCCACTGCATCCTTAGGGATTGCATTATGATGTTCTTGATCTTCTGATTTCTCCACGCCCAGTTTTCTTTGCTCTACAATCTTTTTTACTAGCTTGAATATTCTCTCTTTAGCCTGCATGTTTATAACGAGTTAGAACCTATGAAAATAACTTCGGTAATGACGGAGACAGCGAGACATTCATTTTACGCTGCCGTTTCAATATCTTCAACAAAACAGATTTCTATCATTTACGTCCTTTTCTTTTCTGTATTACAAGACACTAACTAAACATAACATTGTGTTTCTATTTTTATTGAGTGGTAAGTAATAATACTTTAAAAAATATATATATATTTTTTTTACCTTTAAGGATTTGTATAATCTTGTTCCTGGTAATTTGATCGGCAGACATATCAACCCTTTGATGAATTCATCGAATTCTCTCTTGAGAAAATCCAAATCATCACTTGGATCAAGACTTAGCAATGCTTTAACCAAGACTTTGAACGTGAACTGAAACATCCACAGAGTAAATAAGAGTTTAACAGGAGTTAGTCCTTAAGTATGGCTCGAAAACTTCTTATATATCTTTAGGAGTATAAATTAGAGGGAGGAGAAGGTATGAACCTTTTGGGTTTCTTCTTGGATGAGTAGAAGGGGCAAGTCCTTCCAAGAAGTCAAGGTGAGTTTGACATGGTGCTCAATGTCTTTGGTAATTCTAGTTTTGAACTGTGGTGACCTCAAGAACCCACCAATAAGTGCATGGACCTTCTTCTGTAGTGTTCCATTGGTTTGAAGTATAGAATATTCTCCAAATATTTCCCTGATTGATTTAGGATAAGCAGGAATAAAAATGTTGCCATGGTTTTGTAAGACAACTTTGTTCACCGCTGGATCCGTGGATACTATGATGGGTGTCCCCAGGATGTGCGTTTTGAACACCTTCCCGTACCTGCAGACACACACAAAGACACAGATTTTGACCCATTCCTTGTTTGGTGGTTTTCATTGATTGAAGATAGAGCTGAAATGAAATGAAATGATAAAAAAATTGTCATTTCAGTACAGAGCTGTAAACTCTATGGGGACATAGGCTGTGCTTGCCGACTGGCGGAAGCAATAGGATAGGAGCTTCAGTAATCTATGGACATAGGCATGAAGGTAGGCTACAAATTCGCAAAAACGTGGACTCGTCTAGAAAACCACTACTTCTGAAACTTCGGCATGTCTATCTATGGCCTCTAGACCATGAAAAACTTGTCGGCATTGTAAGCTTAGATTGGCTTGAAGGTAATTAGTTGTTACTGGTGAAGGTGTTGCAGGCACATACGTGTATTCAAAAGAACATTTTGGCCTACCAAATTTACAAAATCTTTTGGAAGAGGACAAATTAAGAGATACGGTTCTCTTTTTTCCCTCCATGCAATTTCACAATGTATTTATTAAAATTCATTAATTTAAGAGCTCGATAAAAAACAACGACGAAAAAAAAAGAGTGCATAACATGCAATTCAATAACCCTAAAAAAATTAAAGCTTGATATTACATATTCACAGTATCTCTCGTGAAGCATTTTATTTTTGGCAAAACCACACTACATCATCATGATCATCATCAACAAGACCATCACCATCTCACACACACACTTGCTGTTATGAAACAATAATGCTGGTCAGATCAGCAAATTAAGGAGAAGTAGAAGATCATAGTAACATGGTATCTAATTCTAATCATGTAAAACTGAATATTGGAGCATGAATCCATGTTAACTCATGTGGCATATCTTGTAGTAAAATTTTTCTGTAGAAGTCAAACTCTAGATCAGTTGATCACAGAACTTGGGTTGTTACTAATAGTGCTTGGAGAAATGGAAAAGAAATATATCAATCTATCTTGAGTAATTCCATGAAGATTAATTTTGAGATAACTTTGAACACATTCGATGACAAGAAATTTCAGCACTTATACCTTAGTTGTATTTATTTTCATATAAAAAGAAAATCAGGAGATTATACACACACATATATATATATATATATAAGATAAAAAAATAAAATATAAACCAGGAACGAATTTATAAAAAAATGAAACCCTACACCGTCCAAGAGAGACTAACTAGAACATGGCCTGAATAATCTATATTGGTGAACATGCGATCTTGTACCCGCTTTTACTTTTAATTAGCTTTTCATATAAAAAGAAAGAAGAAAGAAGAAGAAAGCAGAAGAGATTAAAGATATGATCAGCTTTTGAACTCACAGGGGATGTAACTAGCTAGCTAGCTACAGAAAAGGCAGGGAGATCGAAGATCTTAAAAGCAAGAAAGAAACTGAGAGAAATTAAAAGCTTACAGTGATCTGCGTTTCTCCATGAAACTAACAGGTTGAGAAGTGTAGCCAGCAGCAATGAAGTCAAGAGTTTCTCCTATCAGAGGCCAGCCAAAGCTTCCCTTTGGAAGCACTCCACTCTTTTGTTCCATTTTCATGTCGCTGTTGCTGCTGCTGCTGCTCTTCTCTTTACTGTACCACCACCATCCAACAAAGGTACCAACCAAAATCCAAAATCCTATACACCATTCCATTCTCTCGAACAAAACTCTCTTTTCTCTATCTTTATTCTGCTTGGAACCCTAGCCAGGAAAGCCACAAACCCTGCAACTTAACTTCAGAGCTATCCAAGCTGACCCTCTAATAACTACATGCACTAGCTAGTCCTATGTTGCTCTCCTACTCTCTCTTGCGTGTGCGTGTGTGGTTTTATGAGGTGGTTGACAAGAAGCCTTTCCTTGTAAGAGAAATGAATGAGAGGGGGCATAGATATCTTGAGTGGGGAGATTCGGGAGATCTAGAGCAACAATCATTTAATGAGGTGGCCATATTGGGTGCACCCAGTCCGCCAGGCTATGTATTTTGTCTTCACTTCATCTACTATGTTTTTTTTTTTTCTTTTTTGTTAGAAAATATTATATCGTTTGAAGAAGAGTAATTTATTTTAGTATGATTATAAATCAATAAATATTTTATCTATTAATTAAGAGGAAAGATAAAAATTATTTAAATAGGACGACATGTCTTTTATATAATATATATATATATATATAGAGGGAAATATACATTAAACTTTAATTTAAAACTCAAACAATCTCATCCGTAAAATTCAAGCTTTCTTGTTATTATTAATATTTCCATTTTATTTAGGTGTATTTCTAAACAAAAGTCAACAAATTTAAATAAATTATTTTCAATATTTCTCTGTAAATACAATAATACAATACCTAAACTTTAGAGTAGAATAGGATAGTAATTAAATAAATATAAGAAGAAGAAAAAACAACAACAACTAGATAAAGAAAATGGATAACTGATGAGATTATATATGACTTTTCACTCATCTAATACATTTATTCAATTCAAAGAATTTTAAAATTGAAACATTAATTCCATGTAATTCATGAATATTCATTAATTATTAATTATGATGAATATATATATTCATGAATTACTTATAATAACATTCATTCTAATTATATAATTAATTTATTAATTTATATATCAAGGCATTTTAAAAACAAAAAAATTATTGATCAAATAAGTATTTTATAGCAAATATTTTTTATTAACCAAACTCAAATTTAAACTCATCATCCCACTAACTTATCCAATTTACAAAACTATTTTTAGCCTTGAAATTTTTATTATCCAAGAATTTTTTAAAAAATAATCACTCGTTCATTTTTAATTATTTTTTAAAACATATTATTATTTCATATTAAAATCTTTATATTGAATTACAAAACCCAGCATGATTTTAATCCTAATACGAGTGAATCTCACAGGTAATTTGATCATAAAAAATTCATTAAATATTTTATAAATTAATTCCAAGATACAACTAAATATTACGTGCTAAACGTGATTAGAATATCAATTGGGAAAATCACGCTAAAAAAATATATCTGGCTTAAGAAAAAAATTATTCTGAACTTTTTCGGAAGAAATATTATATTTCTAAAAATAAAACTAAAAGAGAAACGGGGGAAGCATTCATGCTTAAAACTATACAAGAACAGATAATTCGCAACTCCTCAGTCGAAATCATTCATATACAATCACTGTAAGGGACATATACATGGGCTTTGGAAATTACTTTATTATGTAGTTAAAATGATGCTTTCTCTCTGCAATGGCCTTCATGATATAAAAACTGAAAGCAATTTGCTGGCTGTGTCTCCGCATCAACGTATCATGTGTACTAGATAGGTGTTCCGTTGTGGTCACCTCTAATTATTTTAATGTAAAAAAGTAATATTTAATTAACAATTTTTCAAGACAGGTTAGGTTAGTTTTATTAAAACAACCTATAAAAATAAAAATATAAAAAAATTGTACGGTTTAAGATTTAATTATCTAATAATGTTAAAAATAAAAACAATAAATAAATTCAAAAATTATATTATCAAAAAAAAAAATCAAGTCAACTCGGGCTAACTTGATGAATTTATAGCTTACAGTCTGATATTAGGATAAGTAAAGAATTTTAAAAGAGGGACCAAACAAAAAAAAAATTAACAAAGAAAGTATAAAAAAACCTGAGTTAACTCGAGTTAATTTTACTAACCTGTTATAGGAATATCCAAACAAAAAAAATAAAAAATAACAAAGTCCAAGAACAAATTATTTAATGTAGGGTGATGAAAATGAAAAGAAAAAAAATCATGAAAAAAATAGAGTTATAAAAAAAAAACCTAGCCAAAAAAAAAAAAAACCAAAGTTAAATAAAAAAAAACTTATTGAGAAAATAAAAGTCAACCTGGAGTAATTTGACCAACTCATACCTAGAAAAACCTATCTCAACAACTTTTTTTTTTCAAAAAGCATTTAATAAAGTATGGTCAAAGATTCAGTAATTCAATAACAAATAAAAAAATAAAAAACAATTTAAAAAACCAAGTCAATTCACGTTAACTTAATTAATTTACAACTCGATATAAAAGATAGTAATAACCTAACAAAAAGAAAAGCATAACAAATCATAAAATTCAAGATCCAACAAGTTAATCACAAATAGTGAAAAATTAAAAAAAAATAAAAAGATTTTTAAAAAATATCATACTTAAACTAGGTTCATCATTAAAATTAATAGATCGGGTTATAAAACTGAGATTATCCTATAAAAGATATAAAAGAAATTATAAAGGAAAGTTTTAAATCACGAAAAAATTAAAATAAAAATAATAAGGACTAAACTATACAAATTTTTTTTTGAAGGAAACTAATCAATGATTAAATTAAAAAAACAAAATATATGAAGAAAATGATAAAAAAGACAAAAAAAATAAAGATCAAAATTAAAAACCAAATAAATTTATATTAAATTTCAAAGAACAAAATAAAAAATAAATTAATGAAAATTATAGTAAAAAATAGCACTAAAAATAATAAGAATAATATTATATTAAAAATCTAATGAAATTAAAAAACGAGGTTAGAGATAAAAAAACAAAATAAACTTTAAAAAGTATTATATTAAAAAAAATAAAAAATAAAAAATAAAGATTAAATTTAAAACAAATATAGATTAGATAACATAATTGAATTTTTAAAAGTTCTGTATGAATATTAAAACAAAAAAAAAACTTCAAAATAAATATAAATTAGATAACATAATTAAAAAAAAAAATACATCATTATCATCAAATCACCACCGTATTGACCACACGCGCTTTCAACCACCGTCTCATTTGATGTGTTAGATGGCAGTGTAGCTTACGAGGTTAGTATGCAAATGATATTTGAATTCTCCAAAAAAATACAACTTTACCCTTGCTACCTAGGTAATTTTTAAGTGCAATGGAAGACAAAGTGGTAAAAACACTATCTAAATTCACGGTTTTTCTTCCCGTAATGAATAGAAAAGGGGCAAGCCCTTTTATTTTTCTTCTATAACAAATAGGGTTTTTAATATCTAAAAATATAAAATTAACATTAATATTCACATTTTATTCAGTAGTTAATAGATAAAAAAATTTAAATATATATATATTTATTCATTGAGTTTTAAATATTTACTATTTGCATGATTCATTACTTAGGGCCTTTTCATTCCTGCATTTATAAAACGTTTTTTTTTAATTTTTTTGCTTTAATATTTTTTATTGTTTCTATATATTTTTGATATTCTAATATTAATTTTTAAAATATATTATTTCAATACAATTTTAAATAAAAAACAACAATTACTACAATACCAAATATATATATTAAATAAAAACATGGTAAAAACTATAAATTAAATGCATTTATTACCTTCTAGCTCAATGCATGTATATTTTTTTTCTTGTAGTGTTTATTAAATTGATTTTTATTTGAAAATATATAAAAATAATATATATTTTTTATTTTTAAAATTTATTTTTAACATTTGAAGATGAAAATAATACAAAATCATAAAAAAATTTATGAAAAAAACATTTTTTAAATATAAAAACAAACACAGGCTTTGACTTGAGATTTAATTTTGTCCCAGTAAAATCAAAAGAGGAAAAAAAAAAAAAGGTGATAGCTTCTGAGGAGGAGGAGGAGGAGGAGAAGAAATGTGATAGTAGTTTTGGCATTTGGGCTCTGATTCACCTAGATGGAAGCTGGTGTGATGCCACGTAACTCAAGGACATGCAGTGGGCACGTAAGATAAGTCCACTGGAACTATACAGGGCGCCGAAATTTGTCAGCCATCTCCATTCTCCTCTTCCTCTCCACTTTCCTGCTGTGGACACCAGAGAAAACCTTCGTAGTGTCTTCATCATTCTCAGTACTCTCACTGTCACAGTCACCGTCACCGTCACCGTCACCCCCACCGTCCACAAAACATTACCAGTACAGTGTTATTATCATACCATCTTTTGAGGTAAGTACTGTTGTATAACATGAGTTGTGATCCAACTAGGTTTTTTGTAAGTGTTTTCGGCTCTGAAAAATCAACTGCGGTTGGTGCCATCTGTCATGGTTGCAGTAGGAGCAAGTGGAGACGTTTCCCTGCATGTTCATTATAAGCTGCGACCACTTTTGTTCCGTTCAATAATTGAGTCTGTAATCAATTGTGCAGTAGTCCTCAAATTGATCACGAGTGGTGCAATCAGAAGAAACATCTCCTTGACTGGGACACATTGAACATCTCAGTTGGGGTCAAGATACAATCATGGAGAATTCGTGACTCCAGCAAAGCTCAATCACTAGCTGTACATTACGAAGTGGAAACAATTGATGCAGAATCAAATGGATATGGATTGCCATTGGCAAGGTTGTCATTTGTCCAGCACTTTTGAGGTCCCGAAGAATGCATGATTGGCTCAAGGAATCAACTATAGGCGACCGGCATGAGGAAGTGGCAATAAATAATTTCTTGTCCTGCTATCGATTTGCAACCAATTTATGTTCTAAATACATACAAGGAAACATCAAATTGAATTCATCTTCATACTTGCAGCAAGCATATAACAGCACGGAATAACATGGGAAAGCTTACTTCAATGGAGCCCCTACAAAAAATTATTTCAATGTCTCGATCGATCCCCTTACATTTACAAAAGACTTGGACCCTATATAGGCAACGAGGGAAGGTGCGTTTATCATGAAAAACGAAGCAGCCCGAAGGGAAATACATCACATGAAAAACAACCGTCCAATTTGTGGGCTCCGCATGTGGATCCTGCAATCTAACAGGCTGAAGTTTTCCATTTGATACGAACTGGGTGCTCTGTGTTGCGTAGCATTATTCAAGCAAGACTAGATTGCGTTGAACCCTTTGCAAATATGAACCTCAATGCTTTCACCAAAGCTCAAGCACTGGCACCTTGCGCCTCTAGGCTACTTCAGTGTTCAAGATTGGCAGCAAGTTCTGGCTGCTGGCATGCAAAATTCTGAATTTCCTAGCAAGAAACAGCTCCACCAATGCTAAGAAAGAATACATTTGAATGATCTAATGATAAATTTAACTGAAAAATGGAAATGCATGCCATTCCAGGTAGCTAGTGCTGTTCAGCATCAGCTTGCACAGGCAACAGATTTTTGGTCAAGATTGTTGTAAAATGAACTCAATGTGGTAATAGCAAGTGCATCTCCAAAGAGTGAAGCGCGTGTCGATTTCAATATAAGAACTTCCACATAATCACCAACCATGGGGTTCCGCGACTGACTTCCATCCTCGTTTCGATTTAGCAGTGGCAGATTGGTAAATAAAACTCTATGGCCCCTATCACTCTTGCCAATAAGTTCTGTGTCTGGAGCTCTCTTGTTGGGCCCTTCCACTAAAACAAGTTGGACAGATCCAATCTGGGAGTCAAAACACTGACCTGTACTCTCACGAAAAGCCTCAATGAGTTCTGCAAGCCTCCTCTGCTTGACCTCATCAGGGACATCATCAACATAGTTCCTATGGGCATGGGTTTTTTCCCTCATGCTATATGCAAACATATATGCCATATCATAACCGACAGCCTTTACAAGACTTAGTGTGTCTTGGTGTTCCTCTTCAGTTTCTCCACAGAAACCTGTAGAAAGGAGCCCAGGAATTAAGAGGGCACTAGCAAAACTGAGGTTTAACATCATAAAAACTAAGGCACATAGATGCTGTATATGAAAAACCAGAGGCAATTCCTATGTGGAAAATCTAAATCTAAATTAAATTGACAAATAGATACGAGCATCAACAAATAAGGAGGTTGGTTTGTCAAAAGAAAAGAAACTGTCTTCTCATACGCCTAGTTGGGGAACTTGCGAGAGCAGGGAGAGAATGGCTATGATACTAAAGATAAGGAAGTACAACTGCGTGCAGGAGTCCTAAAATCAGTTAGTAGAACTGCATGATTGAGAAAATGGTAAAACCTATGAGGATAAAGCACAAACTACATGGGACAAGAACAAAATCAGCACCAGACATTCTAAAGAGTACTACAACACGTATAAGCGTTCAGTTGGTCTTAGCTCTGACATAAACAGCAGGATTCAAGATAAACAGGCCAAAAAATAAAGCTGCTTATGTTATTTTACCCAATATTAACTCCTATGATGTAAGAGAACTAGGAAATCACACCAAGGAGGTTTGTCTCAGTAACAACCTGATAGGCTGATATATTAGGCCCTGAAAAATTACAGGTAGTAATCAGAAAATATTTTTCCTAAGCCCTTTCAACTTAATGATTTGGTTACATGGGTGAAAAAGCAAAAAGACTAACCAGGACACAGGCATGGGAATTGAACCCCACATATCTCACTCCACAGTAAACTAAGACAACCTATATAGGTGAAGCAGAATTTTGATATATCATCTAAGCATAAGAAGTTGTGAGAAGTGCAAGTTCCAATTTTATAGAAAATGAAACCATTTTGATAGGATCTCTTACCACATATGAAGTCGCTGGTTATCCCTACATCTGGAATAATTCTCCTGATTTTCTGCACAAGATCTAAGTATGCCTCTCTAGTATATCCCCTAAGCATTCTTTCGAGAACTGTGCTACTCCCAGTTTGAGCAGGTAAATGGATAGATTTGCAGATATTATGTCTGTTCCGCATTACATACAATAAGTCATCTGGGAAATCTTTAGGGTGTGGTGATGTATATCTGAACCGCATTTCAGGAAATTCAGTGGAAAGCCTATCCAAAAGATCTGAAAAACGTAAACCTACCCTTTTCACCTTACACGTGCTGGAGAAACCATCACTATACTTCCAATTTGTTCCAGGTTCAACTTCCTTTTCAATCTCAGATGCATCATTATAGCTGTTTACATTCTGGCCAAGAAGAGTTACCTCTTTCACACCTTCTTTCCAGAGTTCTGCCACCTCCTTCACTATTGAATCAACAGGACGTGATCGCTCTCTCCCTCTAGTAAAAGGAACAATGCAAAACGAGCACATGTTATTGCAACCCCTCATCACTGACACAAAAGCATTAATAGAATTTTTAGAGATCCTCACAGGACTAATATCTGCATAGGTCTCTTCAAGTGAGAGGAGGGTATTGATCCCTTTCTGACCATAATCAACCTCTTCCAGTAATCGTGGCAAATCTCTATAAGCATCAGGGCCACAAACCACATCAACCATCTTATCTGCATCTAATATCTTATCCTTTAACCTCTCAGCCATACAACCCAACACAACAACCTTTGGTGGATGATGCGACTGTGACCTTCCAATGGCAACATTGCTCTTCCAGTGTCTCTTTAGAAACCAAAAGTAATTAAGTCTCTGCCAGACCTTTTGCTCTGCATTGTCCCTTATAGCACATGTATTAATAAATATGATCTCTGCACTTTCAGGAACATCCACAATGTCACTATATCCAGCATTCTTCATGATAGATAGAACAATCTCCATGTCATTTACATTCATTTGACACCCATAAGTCTCATGATAAATACGGCCTCTTGGCAGAATTTCAATATCTGGTGGGACTTCTATAGCTGGCACAAATCTTGACAGAAATTAAAAAAGAAAGAATAAATTCAGTACAAATTCTGTTAAATACAATGCCCGATGTTTATAACTGAATTGCATTTCAAGCATTTATTTCATTTTTAACCCTACATTTTCAATCTTTACAGCAACCTTCACAAAAGAAACATGTTTTAAGGAGCATAAAATTGGACAGCAATCTTCTAGCATGAACTTGCTTATCAAGCACAAAAGTTTCAATCTTTAAAGCAATTTTTGCTAAAGAGCTTGTTTCGAAGAGAATTCAATCAAAACCCATTATAAATGAATTGCCTTTCCTGCATAAAATCAGTTATTAAGCCTTAAAGTTTTGATGTTAACGAAGACTTCACAGAACAAACCAGTTTCAAAGAAATACGACAGGAAGCAGGCATAGATGTCACTTGCAGTTCAGTCCTCGTTTATTAATTATTAAGCTCTAACGCTTCAATCTCCCTTCAGTAAAGGAGCCTGTTTCACGTAGAATCCAATTGAAAGCAACCGAAATTGAATTATATTGCAAGTATTAACTTCGTATTAAGCTCTAAAGTCCTAGTCTTTACAGTTACTTTCACTTAAGAAACCTTGAGGATTCAATGGAAAGCAATCATGATTTGGTTCCCTTTCAGACATTAACTTGTCATTGAGAAGCTAAGTTTAAATCTTCACATAGTCCTTCACTTCAAAAGCTAGCTTCAAAGAGAATTCAATAGAAACCAGAGGTAATTGAATTACATTTCCAGCATAAGCTTGGTTATTTGAGCCATAAATCTTTAGTATTTCTATGACCCTTCACGCAAAAAAACCCATTTCTAATGGAAACCCTTCTGTTCTAAACTATCAAAAGCAACATTTCCACAAGAAAAAACGATAGCAGTATCAACTAAATCATTTTAAATCTGGAATCACTAAAAATACACATTCAAATTCAATTTTGTCCAGAACCCTTTAAAGAAAATAAATAAGAACTCACTGGGGCTGTGTTTGAGAGGCAGAAGCGGAGACGGGGGCGGAAGCCGAGGAAGCAGCTTGAGCAAAAAAGTGGTGAAGGCCAGGACCTTGAGTGTTCTTAGAAAGGTGAGACTGAGAGAAGTTTCTTGATAGAGTGAGAGAGAAGTTCCTCTTTTTGAGTGGTCCTTTATTGAAATGTCGATAGCAATGATAATGAGAAGGGCGTGGTTTCTTTGAAGAGAGAGACCTGAGAGTTAAACAGCAGCATCGCCTTTGGATCGTTGAAAGAGATGATGCGAGAGAAGAAGCCATGAGGGAAACGGAGCCAAGAAGAGAGGAGTCTGTAGCAGCAGCGCTGAACAGGAGCTGGATAGGGATTCCTGTCGTCTTGTCTCTCTGTATTTCCCAAAAAAACGGTGCAGTTTTTTAGTAATTGCTTCTCCTTTTAAAATGGGCCCATACCGGCCCAATTATATTTCCATATTTAAGAGAACGTCTCTCCTATGTTGCTTCCAATTTATACAAAGCCCCACGACCTGCCAGGCCTCTACTGGCCCAATACAAGTTGCCTGTTAACAATAGCTGCGAGGCATGAAAACAACCGGAGTTCCGTGCTTGTGTGTACTGTTTAACAGTGTAATGATGATTTCTTTTTCAAAATCCTTAACATTAATTATTAAAAATATTTAATTATTTTTACATAATTTATTAGTTATTATTAAATTTAAAATTAATAAATAAATATTTTCCTATTTTAATTTGATAATAAAAAACCAAAATATCATTGAAAATAAAAAATTTAAAAATGATACTAATAGATATTTTCACATTGATTTTTTTATTATAATATCATAGATAATTTGATGTTTGATCAAATATAAAATATAATAAATATTTAAAAAATATAATAAAATGATAAAAATAATCTTATAAAAAAAATTAAAATTTATTTTCATAAAATTTTAAGAGTCATGAGAGGTGTCCATTCATATTAAATAATGTACATAGAACTTTTAATTATTTAAAAATATTTTTTTATCATGTAATTAAAAATAATATTTTTTTTTTAAAGCAACACGTGTTTGCTTTGATAATCCAACTTGTCTTAAGCAAACATTTTTCTTTTTCTTTTTCCTTTTTTTTTTCTAAATTATCACTTAATTTTTTTTATTGATATTTTAATTTAAGACTTTGTTATTTTAATTTTAATTTTTTGTTCTTGAACCTTTTGTATAAGTATTATTTTATTTTTAATTTTATTATTCAATTTTAATTTATTTTTTTTTTAGTTTGATCGTTATTTTTTTAATTTTAATTTTTTTAATTTATTTTATTGAATTTTAATTTTATTATTCAATTCAATAGTATTATGTTTTTTAATTTAAACATAATATTAAAATTAATTGAATTGCATTGGGATAAATTTAATATAATTTAATTTTAATCTTAGACAAGAAGTTATGTTAATTTTTTTTTTCATTCAGTCCTAATGTCAATTGATTATCTCTGGATAAGCAAACTTGATTAGGCCATTATAGGTGAGCTTCTGCTTAGTTTAATTTTAATTTCGTGCAGGTAAATAATTAAACTGTTAAGTTTCAATATTGATCAGTTGAATTGAATTTAATAACATGGTCATGTAAACCAGGGAAAATTTTAAATTACATATTCTATCAGCTGCCCGTTAAAATACATTTTAAAAAAAAGATAATCATAAAAAAAAAAGAGAATATAAAAGCACCTCAGGATACCATTGCTTATTCCTGATAAACCAGTACACTCGTATATAACGGTGAAGAAAGCAATCAAGCAAGCAAAATTAATCACGCCATCAGAAAAAAAAGAGATAGCAACAAAGAGGAGATCATGGATAAGTACAAATTGACTCATCGCCTCCTGAAACAATCGATAAAATCACTTTTTAATCGTCAATTAACCTCCAATAATCCAATCTATCGCTCCATTTCAGGTACAATCACTCTCTAATCCTAGAAATAATCCTGCAATTTGTAACGAAACTTTGAAATTTCTTGTTTTAAACAGCTTTGCCGCTCGGAAATGGAGGTCAGAATCCACAACTGTACAGAAGTTTCGGTTCTTTAGCGACGAAAGTTGAGCGGAATCCGTCGTTCTCGAGTTTAAATTCCGATGACGTGAGTTATTTCAAGGGAGTGTTAGGGGAGAAAAACGTGGTTCAAGATGAAGATAGATTGGAGACAGCAAATATTGATTGGATGCATAAATATAAAGGATCCAGTAAACTATTACTCTTGCCTAGAAACACGGAAGAGGTTCGCTTTTTTTTTTTTTAATATATGTATATAATTAAATTCTCTATTACATAATGAATAGGAGGTTCGCTTTTTTTTTTAATAATTAAATTCTCTATTACATAATGAATTAATGCAGTTTTATTATTATTTATTTGGTTTTGTGTGTGTGCTAGGTTTCTAAGATTTTAGAATATTGTAATTCGAGGCGGTTGGCAGTTGTTCCACAAGGTGGAAATACTGGACTTGTTGGTGGAAGTGTGCCGGTTTTCGACGAGGTAATGTAATCTTCTTTGTGTGTGCGTGCCTGTGTGTTTGGAAATTATCTCATGTTCAAGTGCTTCTTGATTATATTTTGTGCAGGTGATTATCAATGCGGGTTCAATGAATAAGATTATAGCTTTTGACAAGGTAGACAGTCTTGTGGCATTTATGCTTTTCTTGTTTTTCTCCGTGGTTCCTGCAGTTGCAACTTTTGAATTTATTCACTAGCTATACTTTGTAGCAATGGGTTCAAGATCTTTTTGCATCATTTCAAAGTTCCTAGAGTCATTATTATTTTGTTTTTATTTTTCTGTAGCAATGGCTGGCTTTATTTCAATAAGTGTCTAGAAAGTGTGAAATAAAAATGCAGTGTTCTAGTAATTGATTTGCAAATTCTAGTTTAGACAAAGTTGAATAATATTTCTGAACCCAATTAGAAAGTGATTACCTCGTGGTGCATTTCAGGTCAGTGGCATACTAGTTTGTGAAGCTGGATGCATATTGGAAAATCTTATTTCTTACCTGGACAACCAAGGGTAATTGTTCAATAAACCTTCATTTTCTTTTCTGAAGGGACTTGTCGTGCATTTGAACTATAAGGAAAAGAGATTCTATAATGTATAAAAACGGGACTTGTTGTGCATTTGAACTATAAGGAAAAGGAAAAGAGATTCTATAATGTATAAAAATAAAATAAAAATTCAAGTTTAGTTATTGATATTTCTCCTTCTTGAATATTGTGATGGATATTACTTTGATTGTTGATAATTTTCTTGGTGAGAGTGCAGTTTAGTCATTTTTATTAATCCACCACTATGTAGCTGAATACTTTTATGAATTTCTTGAGATTTTCAGTAATTCCAGAGGACTTTGTGTTAAAATATTTGAACGAATTTTTCGTAAGAGAATTTATGAAAATCTACTTTCAGTTTGCAGAGAAATATGATACTGATTTTTCTTTCCTTTGTTTTTTTTATTTTCATTTCTTGTTGCATCGAATTACTTCCTTACTTTTAAAGTACCATTGTCACTGTACTCTTTCACACATGTTTTGATCTTTGATCCATGTGATTGAAATTATAGCAAATCGAAGTTTGGCATTTTAATTCATTCCGCATTCAAGTAAATTAAACTTCCATTCAGATTTATAATGCCACTGGACTTAGGTGCAAAAGGAAGCTGCCAAATTGGTGGAAATGTTTCAACCAATGCAGGTGGTTTGCGCTTTGTCCGTTATGGCTCTCTTCATGGGAATGTACTCGGTGAGAATTGTAACTATCAAGTCATGATTTTTTAAGAACTTGAAGACTTTTTTTTTAACACTTCTTACTCATTTGACCATGTAAAATGAGACGAATTTGATTATGTTGTTGGGTCCTGCTATCCTTACTCATATGACTATGTAAAATGGAATTTGATTATGTTGTTGGGTCCTGCTACATGACCATAAAATTATGCTGTAATGCTTGGATATTATAGGGGATGTATTGGAGTTATAGATGTCTAATTTGTGTCTGTATCATCACACTTCTGTGTATCAATAATTTTTGCGATGCCAGTTATTACAAAGCATGTTCTTGGCCAATCTTACAGGTCTTGAGGCTGTTATGGCAAATGGTGATGTGCTTGACATGCTAGGGACATTACGTAAAGATAATACAGGGTATGACTTGAAGCATCTGTTTATAGGTATATGCCAATCACTTTGCTCTGGATTATTTTTCCCTATCACCAGCCAATTTTTATTGGATGGTCCAATTCATGTATTTTTGCTATCATTGATGTAGGAAGTGAAGGTTCCTTGGGAATTGTAACTAAAGTTTCAATTCTTACTCCCCCAAAACTATCTTCAGTGAACATAGCATTCCTTGCATGTGAAGATTATCTGAGCTGCCAGGTATGTTTTCAAGTGAAAATGACTGAAGCTTAGTCATCTGAAAATGTGTTCTTTTTTCCATATGTTATTGCTACAGAATATACAAATAATTAAATATGTGCATGCATACATATTTCTAGTGGATGCATTTTTTGCCCTGCTTTATCAGTATGTGTTCCACCCTCTTGTTGAATTCTTGAGAATTGTTCTATACTTCTTACATTGTTTGGTTTGATAGGAACTGAAACTTTGTTTCTAGTCATCCTTAGTTCTTATCAAAACATCTCATTATTGCTTAGGACCTTAATAGCCCAAACAGCTAAATCTAGGAACATTTTTCCATTGGCTACACCCTGCTACAGTACCATACAAACCATGGACTGCAGAGTAAGCTAGAACATATGGAACAAGAAACTTCATGCTAAATTAGAATACTGGAGCTTTATCACTTCCATCTGACATTTGAATCAGAATTTTCTTCTTCCAAAGTTTTAATTACAGTCATGTTACTTGGCTGATTATAATGATTAGGATTAGGAGAGTATTAAAGGGCTTGGAAGAATGAGACTTTTTTTCCTGTTTTACAATTTGCTAAAGCTGATAGCTTTTTGGGTGGGGGATTCAAACAGGGACATGAATGTAAGGATTCATAATTTGAAATGATGTGCAAATGGCTAAAAGTAAATGCCTTTTGCTTTCTGGAAAGACCAAGGTTTAAACCCTAAGTATGTTTATAAACTTGCTTTTGCAATATCTCTCAATTCTTTTGGAGTTTAAGAAGTGTTCTTGCCTCACATTATTTTTGTCCTATCAGAAACTTCTATCAGAAGCAAAGAGGAAACTTGGAGAGATCCTATCTGCATTTGAATTTTTGGATAGCCATGCAATGGATTTGGTATAGTTGCTCTAAACCTAATGAGTGTCTCTTTTTCTACTTATCTCACATCAAGCAAGAAATTACAATCTGATTAAAAACACTTTAAGAAATTAAAGTTATATCCTAGACCTTTTTTCTTACCATCATTCAAATTCATACCAACAATTTTATGAGTGTTTCTGTAATCACTGGCGAAGGTATATATGAGCGTTCTTCGAGTTATTTGCTATGATAGTTCTTATCCTTCTGGAAGAATATAGAAGAAGTCCCATATTTAACGTGATTTCATGGTTTAAATGAAGGGTAGTTATTCTTTAAAATTTTCCTTACCCTACTGGAATTGTTGATATTTGAGAACCAACCTTGAGTTTCTGCTATCATATTTTTTCAAGTTTTGTTTTCTTGGTGAAGTTTTTGGAATAATAATTTTAATATTCGTGCAAGAAAATTTGAATATCATGAGTTTTATATTCTGGTGACAAGAGCAATTTATAGTATTACATGTTTTGGACTACATAGTAGTGTGATCTACACATAATCTACAAATTCATTCTTTGTAAGAAATTTTCTTCTGTAGATTATCTTGCAGTTCATGTTTATTTTATTGAAGAAATCCAGATTTTGTAGCTGCCTTAACTTCGATTTTATTTTGTGCTTGCTTATTGTGTTTTATGTGGCAGGTTCTAAACCATTTAGAAGGTGTTCGGAATCCATTGCCTTCTGCAGTACACAACTTTTATGTGCTGATCGAGACTACAGGCAGTGGTGTATCTTTTGACAAGTAACCTTCTCAACAATTTTCCTCTTCCTTTCAAAGATTGAATTAGCATTTGCAAGGCTGCTATAACACCTCATTCTTCTATTTAAATTTTGGTAGTTGCAAATACTTCAGGTCATGTTTCTCAGAATAATTTGAGATTTTTAATTCTGAGTGCATCGCTGAATAGAAAGCAAGATATAGCCTTTTATTTTTTATTGTCATCCTGAAACGCCTCACCTTACCATGCAAAACTCTGGAAAAAGCTCCAACCTCAAGTGCTGTCTTATGCCCCTTAATGAATGGACACTAGAATATAGCTGTCTCATCACCCGTCGAATGACCAATAGATTACGTAACTAATGTATTCCCCTGAGACGAAGTTCTGTATAAGTTAATACCTTTCATTTGCTAACATTGTTTACCCCTTTATCTTTTCTTTAATCATTATAGCATGCTTGGGTTATCATCTTTTCTTGTATTCTTCCTTTTATAGATTGATCACATGATGGCCAGCATGCTAAAACTGAAAATTTTATACGACTGCTTACAGAGAGAAGCTTGAGGCCTTCCTGCTTCACTCAATGGAATCTGGTTTAATTTCTGATGGGGTTCTTGCTCAAGACATAAATCAGGCATCCTCATTTTGGCGTATACGCGAGGTTCCCATTAAACTCAGTCAAATTTTCTCATGTCTACCTGACACCTGTCTGACTATTTTGTGTCCTGTCCTGTTTAGTTTCTTGACAGTTGAGACATGATTATCTACCTATGCTACAATCCTTGACCTGATGTTCTCCATGTACACACTGTGCCCTCTAATCATTAGTTTACTTTTGGAACTAATTATATGGTTCTGTGGGTGTTGGAAAAATCAAACATGGAGAAAGAAAACCGCTTTGTTGTGGTGATATTAACAAAGATCCATACTGTAAAAATTTCTCTATGGGTTATATATCATGAATTCATATTCTTGTGCATCTGCTCTTCAACAACAATACTAGTTTGGGAATGAACTCATGGTATAGATTTTAATATTCTGTTTGTTGGATTGTTTTGTATGGCTGCAGGGTGTACCAGAAGCGTTGATGAGAGCAGGGCCTGTTTACAAATATGATTTATCAATACCGGTCGAAAAAATGTACGGTCTTGTTGAGGAAATGCGATTAAGACTCGGTGAGAAAAGGCAGCATTACCTCTTAAATTTTGAATTGTTGGACATTCATTTTGCATGCTAGTGTGAGGTTGCATTGGTAGCTTGCAGGGGTGAACTTGCAGCATGTTCAGTAACAGAGTTAGCAGATAACTAAAATTAACACTAGATTTGAACATTGCCACCCCTCAAGGGAAAAGGAAGAGAATTGAATAAAGAAACGTTGTGCCAATGTGCTGGAGGCTGAACAAGAATTTCTCACTAAATCTCTCTTCTATGGGTTGTATTATTTATATAGGCAACTTTATTCTTTATATAGAGTGTGATTGGATAGTCTGCGGTATGTCCAGTACAAACTCATCAGCTGACCCTATTTTTCATTCTCCCTGTCTATTTTTTAGGTCAATCAGCTAATGTAGTGGGATATGGTCATCTTGGAGATGGCAATTTGCATTTAAACATTTCAGCACCACGATACGATGATACGGTAGTTTTCTTCTTCAGTGATGTCTTTGAGTTATTTTTGTTCTGGCTATTGTGCGACTCTTTATTAATTTATCAATGGCATTAGCAGATTTTAGCACAAATTGAACCCTATGTATATGAGTGGACATCTAAGCACCGGGGGAGTATAAGTGCAGAGCATGGCCTGGGACTGATGAAAGCCAATGAGATATTCTATAGCAAGTCACATGAAACTGTGAGCATTTTTTCATTTTCACATTTGAAAATATTAGAAATGCATGTTTCCTGGCATGCATTTGGATAATGTTTCCTGGCATGCATTTTTTTCATTTTCACATTTGAAAATATTAGAAATGCATGTTTCCTGGCATGCATTTGGATAATGTGGGGTTTCTTTACGTGATAATGTCTGAATTGCGTGGAATTCATTTGGATAGGTGCAACTGATGGCTTCTATCAAGAAATTGCTGGACCCCAATGGAATCCTTAACCCATATAAAGTTCTTCCTCACTCCCGCTGCTCTTACAGCTAAGTTCCTGGACCCTTTTCCTCACTGTGGGCATTCTTATCATTGCCTGTGGGTAATATCTGACGAGGCCTTGTGGGGGTAATTGAAGAAAGAACACTGTTGCACGTATTTTATGGGATAACTATGTGCCCTGTAACGCGCAAGATGCATATGTATCATGTTGAATACTTAATCCCATTTTACACTGCTATAAATAAACAATATTTCCTCTAGGCCTAAGCTGTTTTAACCTGTGCTGTAAGTGTGACTTTTCCTGAGATTAGTCTCTCTCTTTGTTTTCAAGTAAATGCATTTCTAAATGCAGTTCAACTCTTGCATTAGATCAAGGCAGAATCCCCTAGACTGGATATACCTCATTTTTGGGCACTCTCTTCTCCTTTTCACCTCCCTCTGTCTTATAATTGTATTTGTTCGAGCCATAAAAACCTCCTGGCATCACCTCTGTAGACTAAATGTTTGGAATTCCGAGGGGAAATGCATCAGAGGGGAAAGTATTACACCAATTCTTTCTCAGGAACCTGGACATTAATTTCTTCAATACAGTTCTATCTAACATTTCTGTATTGCTTCTTCTCAACATGCTATAGACTCCTAGTTCCATTTTTCTCCCGAACGAATATATGTTTCCCAATTTAGGAAAAAGCACCTTTTTTTTTTAGAGAGAAGGAATAGGAGCTTCAACCTCTGCTTTAGAGTGCAGACGCACGTGACCAGTGGCCACCGGTTCAGAATATGCACATTATTGTCAGCAATTTACCTTTTGATCATTCATTATTCCATGTGTGATGTTACAAAAGCACTTTATGCTTCTACGGTTCGGCCAATCCACGCAACCAAGTAAAGAAACATTAGACAAAAGCAGGAGGATTAAAGCAAAACCCAATTCCATCCCACTGGGACCGAGTCCTGTTAGCTTATTTTGTCAGCCGAATACATTTGGATTGAAGTCATCGATCCCCCCCTGGTCCCCACCCGGATTTGAATGGGAAATGAACTTTTAGGCCTTGTATTTTCTTGTGTTTGTGCTTATCATTAAAAAAAAAAAATTCATTAATAGAAAATATTTTTTTATCAAAAATTTTTTTAACTTAATTTTCAAAAAAATATTTTTTTTATTTTAGATGGAAAGTATTTTTAAAAAATAAAAATATTTTTAAAAATATCTTGTTATTTATTAATTACATTAAATTTAGTTCTTAATTTTTTTGTTGTTATATATTTTTTTCATTTTTTTTATTTTATTTCTTAAAACATAATTTAATTTGATTTTTATATCGGTTTTGGTTCTTATTATTTTAATTATTTATTTATTTTATTTTTTAATTAATTTTTTATTTATCAAATTTGGTTATTTTTTATTGCTATTCATGTTATTTGAAATAATTTAAAATATAAGATTTTTTTCATCTTTTTTTAATTTTTTTAAATTTTAGATTTGATATTTATTTTTTAATTATTATTGGTTTTATTTGAAACAACTTATAAAAGTGATTTTTTTAAAAAAAAATTATCTACTAAATTTAATATTTATTCTTTTAATAAATTTAAAAAAATTACAAATTATTTTTCATTTTATTTTTGATAACAAGCTAAATAACAAAAAATATATATTTTTCATGCTGCTCCTAATTTACTTTTTCAAAAAAGTTATTTTATAGAAAACAAACAGTGTTAGCACACTTCCGACCTGGCAACAAGTCAAAAGGTAGAGGATTTATCTTGTCTAAAAATGAGAGCAAGCTGCAGATGGATCTACCGTGCTTTTAAAAATATATGTTTCTTGCCAAACCTGTCTTTACTAGATGCCCATGCCTAGAAGATTCGAACGTTTCCATTAATCGAAGCTAGAATATGCTAATACTCATCTTAGAAGAGGTCAAAAGTGATGATTGCCTTGCCTGCTTCAGAACAAAGACAGGGGAAAAGTAAGAAGCAAGTAAAAGTCGGTTTCTCTTTCTAGTGCTCTTGCTGCTGGATAAGAACTAACAAGGGATTTGCAACACTAATCTTTAGATTATCCATCAACCTGGTGCTTGGGGGGTGATTAGTCATTACCCTTTTTCATAACTTTCCAGGAAGATGCTGCCATGTTTGCTTGCTATTATTATAAAAAAATATTAAAATAAATAAATCCCGAGAAAATAGTATTTTGTTGCAATGCAAGAACTTCTCAATATTTAAAGGTTGAGCCATTACCGTCTGTTGTCTTTTTTTTACCGACCAATTGTCACCAGACAGTACATGGGAGTTTGAAAATCAAACAATGACATGTTGTTTGATGGTTACTTGCTCTCCACAATACTTAATTTATTGTTTCACTTGCTGAATAAATTAGATTAAATTTCCTAATCTAATTTTTTTTTATTGTTTTCCTGTAAATAAAGAACGATGAAAGAAAAAGAAGAATTTGTTTTCTTGATTTTCAAAGCAAACAAAATAAAAACCGGTTTTGCTCGTCCTTTCTTGTGTGAAAGGATTATGTCAAAGCTTGGAAGAACAATTTATTGCCCCATTTGACTTTAATTGTCCCGACACATGAATGGGTAATAGCTAGTTTATTATTATTTTATTATAATAGTGGTTGGTTTTTAAAATAAATGTTTTTAAAAATATATTAAAATAATGTTTTTTTATTTTTAAAAATAAAAAATTATTAAAAAATTATTTTAAAATATAAAACATAGAGGATTCTGAAATGTTTTAAAAGACAACTAGACGGGCGTGGCTTGTGAATTACTGTGCTTACTGTGTACGGTCAAGATATTCTATGTATTTGTTCATTTATTTCCTGTGAAAAAAAAAAAAGGAGAAAGGGACGTTTGTTAGATGGATTTTTTTAGAAAATGAAAAGGAAGTGGATAATGTTGGATACCAAAAAAGGGCCATAGGAAGCTTTATATTTGGACGAAATAAATACGTCCAGAGAAATTAAATAATGGCTGGATCTTGTTTTTAAAAGAATAATTATCATTGGAGTTTATCAACTTATTTAGTAGGTATATATAGTGTTTTTATAAAAGTATTTTTAATTTAAAATATATTAAGATACTAGAATTTAAAATTTAAAATTTATTTTTATATCAACGTATCAAAAAAACATAAAAAAATATCAAAAGAACTTTAAAGAACATATTAAACTGTAAAAACAAACGAATTGTTGTTGGTATCTAAAAGATTATTAAATATGATTTGATATCAAATTAACATTTATTTTTTAATTACTTTTTATATAGAAAATACTAAGTTAGAGTGTTTTTTTTAATATTTTAGAGTATTTTGATGTGCTAATATAAAAAATAAATAAAAATACTTTTAATTAAAACATTTTTAAACAATATTTTACAGCATATTATTAAACATACACTAGCCTTTTGATGCACCTTAGATTTTATGATATTGAATACGAGACATGGGGTGAAATTGCAATTCTAGTCTACTACAACTAAATAATTAATCCTCTTAATCTTTAAATATACAATAACTTTTATTTTTACATGCTTTGTAAAAATATATCTATTTTGTAAAAAATCAAATTAATATCATTTTTAATAATTTTGATGTTAAAAATAATTTTAGAAAACAAAACTCTATACTTAATTCCTTTTTAATTTTATCTACTTTTGAGGGAACAAAGAGTGGATAATGGAAGTCATAATAAAATTAGAAATTTTGATATGAAAAAAAAAAGAGAGCATTTTTGGAGCATAAAACGACAAAACTGAGAACGGCAAACACATGCGAGTGTATTTCTTTTAATTATTTTTAATACTATAAGTACCAGCTTTAATTAACTAAAAATATAGCATGGAAAAAGAGAGCAAAAATAAAATAGATAAATATGGTAGTACGGTGGCGGGGAACACGAACCATACCATATACCCTTCCTCATAAACCGTCGCTGGCTCTCTTTGTCCCTTTCATCAAACACCCCTTCACATCAACCCCCAAAGCTCTCTCTAATTATCTCTCCCTTTCTGTTTCCAAAAAGCTATCTTTGCCGCCATGACGAGCTCCTCTGCAACAACTCGCAAGGTTCATACTCTTAATCGATGACACGGGCTTTTGTTTATATCGTGTTTTCTACCCTTGAAGATAGTAAACTTGTGGGTTTTGTTTTGTTCTAGGCACTGAGTAAGATTGCTTGCAATCGGCTTCAGAAAGAACTTGTTGAGTGGCAAGTCAATCCTCCAACTGGTTTCAAACATAAAGTCACTGATAATCTCCAAAGGTTTGGTCTTTTCTGTTTGATTACTGTTATGGGTTGTTTTGTTTTCTGTTAAATAGTGTTATCTTGCCGAGCAAATCAAAGGAAGTTTTTGGAAAGTAAGAAATCAAACTAAATTTGGATCTCCTTTTGGAAATGTTTGTAAAATGAAATTTAAGGATATGATTTTTCTTAACTAGTTTTCATGTTTGATTAGTTTCTCTCTCTCTCTCTCTCTTTTTATGTGGAGTTATTGGGATTTTTGAATTGAAGGTGGGTTATTGAAGTAATTGGAGCTCCGGGCACCCTTTACGCTAATGAGACCTATCAGCTTCAAGTCGATTTCCCTGAGCATTACCCTATGGAAGCCCCCCAAGTTTGTAATTGCAACAGCATATTGTTAACTGTGTTGATTTTTAGTGGGTTTTTCCCACGTAGAACAGTCTTGATTATGGTGTTTGTGGTTCTAACAGGTTATCTTTCTTCACCCGGCTCCGCTGCATCCGCATATTTATAGCAATGGCCATATTTGTTTAGGTAATCTTATGTATGTTCTATAATGGCTTCAAGTTAACCGTGGAATTACAATTTTGGATCGGTTGGATAATTTGTCTTACTGTATTCTGTCCCGAGTTGAATTATCTTGGCCCACTTAGTTGGATGTTTTCCTTTTTCTACATCATTAACTTATTTATTTTTCTGCTTTTTATTTCACAGCATTCACTTATTTTTTGAAAGTGATGGTCTTGCACGTAATTGCTGGCCCTTTTTGGTTGTTTGTTTAGATATTTTCATTCTCCCTTTACAAGATTTTTATTCAATACATGGTCAATATTGCATGCATATTAATCTCTTAGTTTTCCAGTTTCTTGCAATTTCCATTGAGTAGAGGGCAAAACCTTGATTGTTGCTACAAAAAATGGTATGATAAATCTCGGAACATTAAATTTCAGTGAAACCTGCAAAAGCCAAATTCAGTTATAGTTCACTGTAATGGGCATAGATATCAGATGGACAGTGAAAGCCTTGGGCATGCAATATAGTGACACCAACTGACTGGTAGCTACTTATTGCTGTATAATTTATGTCCATCATGCAATCCATTTGTTTAGAAGTTTTGACCCTTAATGCTGTCACTAGATAAAGACATTACTTTCAGTTTCTCTTCTCTTCGGTTCATTTGTGATACAACTTGGACTCGTGCACGTACTGATGCTTGTGCTATGTTAATCCTGTTCTGGATAAGCAGGGTGTAGGTCATTTGTTATGATTCAAGCTAAGTAACTTTGTATATGGTTCTTATCTCAGTTACGCTCTATCTCATATTTACCACGCAACTTTGGTTTTCCAACTATTTAAAGAGTGATCATTAATTACTGTCAGTGGAATTTGTTTTTAATTTGTTTTGTTGAAAGTGGTTACATTTCTAATTGAAGGTTGTTATGTTGCTCCATAAATGTGAGAATTAATTAATTTTTACGTAATGGGATATCTCAAAAAGGAACGATGAACACTTGAGTGGGATGAGTGTTTTAATATATTTTGTATCTCACCTCTCTTGATTCTTTCAATCTTAACCTGCAGTTAATAATACTTGCAGCATGACTGGCATTTGATTATTACCGTTTGCAGATATACTATATGATTCTTGGTCACCTGCCATGACTGTTAGTTCTGTCTGTATCAGTATCCTATCGATGCTTTCCAGCTCCCCTGCAAAGGTTTGATTTTATGGTCAATTTTTTATGTGCTTGCTTTACCCTCCCTTTTTAATCAATATGGATTTTGTTTTCGTTGTGCTACTATTGGCTGCTGGTCAGCAATGCTATATTTTCCAATACCCTTGATGAACAGTAAGCATGCCTTTTAATGATCTCATGATTCATTAGACAGTTAGTTAAGATGGGCATCAGGAGGTTTTGTTTCTTCACCTTGTTTAAATGATATATTAAGACAGTTGGATTAATGGGGTTGACCTTGCTTGCAGCAACGTCCTGAGGACAATGACCGATATGTTAAGAACTGTAGAAATGGAAGATCTCCAAAGGAGACCAGGTGGTGGTTCCACGATGATAAAGTGTAACAATTGATGCATTTCCATGCTTATCAGGCCAAATAATTATGGTAGATGGCCTCCTTTTTCCAAAGAAAATGAAAACTTGGGGAGAAGCATTCTGAATACTCCTCTAAATGTCAACGTGTGTAAAGGAAAAGGAACAGTGTGTTTTAGTAATATACTAGGAGCAAACTTGGCTTTTGTTACCTAGCAGGTAGATCATTGAAGCTGTGCTTTATAAGCACATTTTTAATCATTCTGTAACCATTTCACCAATCTCTTATTTTCTGATTTTAGTTTGCTAGCATGATGGATAGGTCCGTTCCATAATACTTGTTATTATGTCAAATTATTCACCGAGAAGGTATATCTTGCAATTCTTACAAGTTACTAGGTGGATAATTATATGTTTCTTCATTATTATCAATCATAATCTGTTCTCAATGCCATAATGCCTTTTACATCGTGCTGTTAATGGTTTCTGTTGTCTTAATCATATCATGCATACGGTGATTCTCTTTGTGCTGCGGTTTAGGCTTAAGGCTCGCAGAATCACAGATTATGAATTTGTGAACGGTGGCCATTTTTTAACTGTATTTCACGACGAATGAGAGTGAGATGCTACACAACACCGACTCCCATGTCCATTGCTTGGAGTTTTAAAATGTCAAGCATTGACAAGAGCATCCTTGGGTCGTCGTAGCTAGGTTACACATTGGCAATGTCTTTTAATGGATTAAATACTGAAGGGAAAAAATGGCTTATTCAGTGTTAGGTTCCTGTTGGTTAGACACTCTGCCCTTGATTTTCAGGCGTGGGGTTCTGGTTCCCTCGTCAGCTGTCTTGGCTTTTGCCTGTAATATTTGGACCTGAAACTGGATGTGAACAGAAACTATTAAAGTGATCAAGTTGGAAACTGGTACTGAGTAGTTTTTTTTTTTTTAAAGCAATATTAAAGGAAACTTTAAAAAAATACATGGTAAGAACTAAGAAGTACCTCAACAAATTCGGTGCTAAAACCCTATAAACAAGATACTGGAAGACCAGGCCCCATTAACAGATCACGGGTGGAACTGGAATCGTACTGCATTAAAAATAAAAATCTAAAAATTCTGTAACTTTGAAATATGTACCCATGACGATTTTTGTTTTTTTTTGAATTGATATAAATTAATTCATTAACCCTATAATTATGGATAAATGATTAGAATAATCTTATATAAAGAAAAATAAAAAAAAGTATGAAATCAATTTAAAAAAAATCAAATGTTGAATAATAAAATTAAAAAAAATTAATTTTATAAAAAGATTTGAAAAAAAATCAAAATCAACTCTTATTAACCTTTAAAACCTATGATCTTAGTCATAAAATTAAGACTAACCCTATAAAAAATGATAAAAAAAGCAAAATCTTTTATACAAAATATTAAAAACTGAAATTAAAAAATACAATAAAAAAGAACCCTAAACAAAATACACATTAATAAAAAGAATGGAAGTCAAATTTGACATAAAAATAAATTAAAATTAAATGTTGAGGATGAAATTAGAAAAAAAATCAATTAGAAAAAAAATAAAAAAATCAAAAGAATGAGTATTAAATTTAATATAAAAATTAAATTAAACCAAATGATAAGAGGTAAAATTGAAGAAAAAAATAGCAATAAAAAAAATTAAAGAAGGAAAAAAACTAATTTCAAATAATGAATTTAGAAAAAGAAAATGAGCAAAAAAAATATATCAATTCGCGTTAACCTTTTAAAACTGTGACCTATGTTATTAAACCAAAAACACCATACAAGAAAAACACACGAAGCCTAATCCTCAGTAATTCAAAAATTGAAGGATAAAATATGAAAAAAATAATCAATTACACAAAAGAATTTAAAACAAAAAATGGTAATTAAAGAATGAAAGTAAAAATTGAAATTAAAAAAAAAATTAGAGAGAAACCACAAGTTTTTGATTAGAGGGTTAAATGAAAAAAATAATTTTAACAAAAACAAAAATAAAAATAATAAGAATCAAACTAAAAACAATAATATATCATAAACTTGGATTGAATGATGATATTAAAAACTAATAAAAATTTTACAAAAAAACAAAAAAAAAAACTAGAAATCAAAAGAATAATGATTAAGTACTAAGTTGGAAAAAATAATATATGACTAATTGAAATTGAAAAACTAAATAAAAAGCAAATTAAATTTTTATAAAAAAAAAATTAAAACTAAAAAAATAAAAATAAAAATAAAAATATTAATAAAAAATAGAACCAACCTGTAATTTTTAAAAGAGAAATTAGAAGAAAAAAAAATTGCTAATAACAAACCGCTCAACCTCTGCTAATTCGTTCCATACTAAAAAAAAAAAAGAAGATACATTGATATTTTTAACAATATAATAAAACAATATAATTTTTTATTACCAGAAGACTCCACACACTTCGCCTATAAGAAGCCTTTCATGTACCAATAATTTGTGGAATTTAAATATTAATCAATTAATTTAAAAAAATTAAATTGTCCTTTATGATTTTGGAATTAACAAAAAAGAAAACCTATATGAAAAGTTGAAAAACTAATTGCTTATTTTTTCTTGATTTCAAGAGTAAATATATTTTTTATTGTATTTAAAAAAACAAAAAAGTCTTAAATGCTCCTTGTAAATAACATTGATTTTTTTCTTTTACTTGGAGGATAATAAAATTATTTTATTATTCCTAAAAATAGAGAAAAAACACATATACCCTGATAACCGGCCATTAAAAAAAAAAAAAAAAAAACTATCCCCAGTTCATAAGCCTTTGGTTTTTCTTTGAAAAACAATAAATAAATACATTACAATATCGCAATCAGTAGTTAGATATATCTGGGGGGGTGTCCATTGCTTTTTTAAAGTGTTTTAGAGTTTTTTTTTTTTAATTTTAATTATCATGACAATCATGTCAGATAAATGAAATTATTTAAGCTTTTCTCATCCAGTAGTTCAATGTCAAAGTTTGATTTTTAATTTTTCTAGCCAATATCTGCAGCTTCCTTGCCAAGCAAATCATGATAAGTCAGCGGTATTTAAGTTACAAAACCATCATCTTGACTGGTGTCTACCATTGAATATTTTTCATCTCTCTCTCTCAAAGGTTGGAGCAAAATTGAGGGGCGACCATGGATTTGGGAGAGGTTAATCACCAAAGGATAAAAACAAATGGTATATGGTTGCATGTAGTAGAGAAAGGGTCAGGACCCCTAGTGCTTCTGCTTCATGGGTTCCCAGAATTCTGGTATTCATGGCGTCACCAGATCACTTTATTGGCCAACCATGGATACCATGCAGTTGCTCCTGATCTGAGAGGCTATGGTGACTCTGACTCTCCTCTCAGCCCCAACTCCTACTCTGTCTTGCATCTTGCTGGTGATCTAGTAGGCCTTCTTGACTATTTTGGTGAACAACAGGTCCTCTCTAACTCTGTCCTTTAATATTATTTATACGTGAAAATATGTGTTTTTGAATGGATTAAAAGTAAATTATGACTGATTTAGTTTTGATATTTGAGAAGGCTTTTGTGGTTGGACATGACTGGGGAGCTTTTATTGGTTGGCATCTAAGCCTATTCAGGCCTGACAGACTCAAGGGACTAATAGCCATTTCTGTCCCATACTTTCCAAGAGATCCTGTTGCTAAACCTATCGAATTTTTTAGAGGAAATTTTGGAGATGAGTTTTACATTTCTCAATTCCAGGTACCTTTCTAGGTCTATATTCACATAATTTATTTTACAACATTTGTTTTGCATTTCTCGAGTCTCTGAACTTATAGTACTGGTGCTATGGGGGACAGGAACCAGGAAGAGCAGAAAGGGCTTTTGCAAGATATGATTACTTGACAGTAATGAAGAAGTTTTTGATGATAAATAAGACTGATCCGTTGATAGCTTCTTCGGGCATGGAGATCATTGATTACGTGCAAACACCTGCAGTGTTGCCACCATGGATTACTGAGGAGGAACTGCAGGTCTATGCAGACAAGTTCGAAGAATCTGGCTTCACTGGTCCTCTCAACTACTACCGTGCTATGGACCTGTAAGTGCAAATACTCTCACCATTTTATCCTTCCTGATTAGTTTACATGGTTTGAAGGTCTGATTATTTTTTCTCTTCTTTTCTTTCACTCTGCCAATGAGGCTGTAGTGCTGTATTAGCCATATGTTTTTTTGATGATTTCCCTTGTTATGTTTCTTTAAAACGCCAACAGGAACTGGGAGCTTTCTGCACCTTGGCAAGGAGCAAAGGTTACTGTTCCTACAAAGTACATCGTTGGTGACAAAGAGATAGGTTTTGACACTTATGGTACAAGGGAATATGTGCAAGGAGACACTTTCAAAGGCTTGGTGCCTGACCTTGAAGTTGTTATTTTAGAGGGCGGCCACCATTTTATCCACGAAGAGAGAGCCCATGAAGTCTCTCAAGAAATTATTACCTTCCTTCAAAAGCTTTCTGCGGATTAGTAATTTGATGTCATGCCCAAATTGGACTGTATTAGAATAAAATGAACAATAGATTGCAATAAACTCATGTGTGGACTGGAAGTAGTTACCGTAGTTTTTTTTTTTTGAGACAACAAATCTGGTTTCTGGCTTTCAAGAGTACATGAAATTTTAAGTTGAAGGCTGACCTCAACCAGTAACAGTCTTCCTAACAGGGTTCCAGAAGAGGCTTAACATGGAATGAATGCCGACAACTATGGTTGGTCACTGTATAATTGCGTGCTTTAGAAAGAATGGGGAAACTTCTTCAAACTTTGATAATATTTTCCCCGTTATTTTTTTTTTGTAGCAGCTCATTACAACGTCGTTTGTGCCAATTTTTTTCTTTGATGGCATTGTAAAAAATTCTACTAAAAGAGTGAAGAAAATACAAACAAGAAAAATTTCAGTCGCTTGTTCTTCCCAGTTTTAGCAACTTCAGGACGTTTTCATAGACAATAAATGTTATCGAAGAAGCAGGAACATTTTTCAGAAGGTTAGGTGTTATGCCCTTGTAAAAACCTCGGAAACCTTCAAACCTGCATGCCCCAAAAAGCAAATTAAATTATCAGAAATAAACGAGTAAATGGCAGTAAAAGAGACATTTATCATCGAAGTAACATCGTAATCAACGCAACGATGTTGTCCGTTAGCAGTGATGCGTTCATAGAATGATAACATTTCAATCTCTTTCAGCATTTAAAAGACTAATCACATAGTAGAATTTGAGATGATCCTCGTTTCACCAATAAATGGAGATGTTCACTGGTTCCTTTTTTCACGCATGAAAATGTCAGTCGACAGATATGTAATATGCCTGGTGCAGATCCCTATAAAGCATGCAGGGGATCGAGCATAACGCTTTAGAAAGCTATTTTGTTTAAAACAGTTAGATTTCCTCTGTTGGTGGTAAAATGCTAAAGTTCTGACTGAATTTATTCTAACGAGAGCCCAAGGGCGTGGGCGTTATTCTCCCCTTGGTACAAGGGGAAGAGGTCATGAGTGCAAGCCACGGAATGATGGGGTGAGATTATGGTTTAAGAGGTAGCCAAGTGGGAGAAGAACGGTTATTCTCACCGAGCAGTTGCCTTCATGACATGCCAACTATCCATATATCTTGGAATTCCTTCCATACTGGGCCGTTGCTGCATAGGAGAGAAAACACAACTCCGGTCACAAATAGAGAGAGTATAAAGGATACCAAGCTATGCAGCATCCCAATGAACAACTCAGTTAGTTCCTCCAGGTGGGGGGAGAGTTTGTCCCTGGGCCATAAGCCTTGTGACAGCATTGTCTCTTTCTTGTTAGGATTAAGGACACTGCAATAGTTTGAAACCATATATGCAAACACCATGGGATTAACAGCACGTATACCTGTAGTCGGGACCGAATAACCTGAAAAAATAGCACCCCAACCATGTCAAATGCAATGATCGACCAACAGGTTAACAGTCATGTATAAGCTTCACATCACTTACAAGAATGCCTACCAGAAATGGATATGTCAGAATAATGGCAGCAATTTTAGAAGAACCCCCAAGGACAGCGTAATCAACTGAATTCTGTGCAAAAAGAGAACGTTGAAGATGTTCAAGGGAGAAAATCAGAACTGCTATGAGAGCTGAAGTTCAAAACCTATTTTGGACGGCCTCATGTTTGCAGAAACAAGACAGAAGAGGGAAACAAGTGCAAGCAGCACCACCAAAGTTGCTATGGTTATGTATGTGTACGTCTTTATGAACTTATAAAGCTTTGATATTATTACTCCTTTCCAAAAAGGGGACTAAGCATTGACATATAAAACATATAACACGAGTTGAAAGACCAAAAAAATGAACTTCAACCTTATGCACTTTAACAGAATAAGGTTGAAAAAACAATGCAAGGAAAGTAATGATGGAGTTGGAGCATGGATGAAGCCCTCCCCCCCACTCTTTCCTTTGAGTGCTCCCAAAATTAAAATTACCAATAAACTCTAATACCTACCAACAGATCAGTATCAGCACTTCTACAATCTTCTTTTCTTTGTTTGGCTTTATAGTCAACAATAACTTTACGAAGTTCCTCATAAGCTGTGAACTGGATAGCACCATGAGAAACCTGCTGAAGTAAAACCTAATCATGAAAATGAAGAATAAGGAAACCACAATATTATTTTAACATAGCTGAAACAAGAAATAACATGCACATGCATGCAAGTTCCTCAGCAAGTAATTATGTCTCTCAGCTCATTTCAGACCTCGATCCTGCAGCATCAACTGTCAACTACCAGACAAGCTGAAAGACATCCTTCTATTTCAGTAAGTTGTGAGACATCTTTCCCTGTTTGTATCAGCATATTAGATTATTAATCATCCACACAGATTTTTACCTTATGTTACACAAAAAATTACGAATTTTTTCATTTATCAATCAACTCAACGAAGTCTCATTCCAAACTAATTGGAATCAGTTAAATTGCATCAGAAATTAGCTTAAGAAAATCTTTAAATGACATAATAACCCATAAATATGGATCAGAGGCTGTTCAGCAGCTATATGCAGTAATGCAACATAACTAGATCAAAGCTATCACCAGAACGGATATTCAGATGCATTTGATAGACATCAGAGAGGTTCCTTCATAATGCAACATGTCATTGATTCAATAGGATAACAACAGAGAAAAGCATCAAATTTTAATGACCATGTATGGGAAAAAAGTATCAATTCATTTAACAAAACCTGTACACCCGAACCATGCATCTAATTGACAATCCAACAGACAGTGAGAAAGGCATTCAATGAACATAAACCCAGTAACTACCAGAAAAAGACTGGGAACAATTCCTTTATACAGTGCTCTCCATCCTTCCTCTCTCATAATTGTTTTCAAGGCATCTGTAATTTAACGACACACACAACAAAAATGCATTTATGGTCAGAAACAATCATGATGAAGGAGTACTAAAACACAAGCATCAAAGGATATCTCAGAGAGCACATTAATAGCAAATTAATGAAAGGTGCAGAGCAGACCATAAAGCCCAGAATATCTCTGAGTTTGGTGAAGAGGATTCTGAAGCTGCAATCTTGTCTTTACAAGCCAGATAGGATTTGTACAAAAGCAAACCTGGGAAAGGAAAAGGACGCAATTATCAATATGCAAGACTCTTGTTCAACAAAGAAATGAACCAGCCTATCTTCACTAAAGCAATTAGAAACAAGAAGCCAACTTCCAGTGAATAGATGTCTTGAGAAACCAACCTCCTAAATGCACTAAATACAGAAAAGCACCAACAATTCAATTAAGAAGTTGTTCCCGAGCACCTCTTTTGATTATGCTATTGACGCTAATTGTCACATCTTATCACTACATATTTGTTGATGATTGTTTCAAACAAAAGGGATGTCTGAGTTAATTACCAGTTAACAGTAGCCTTTAGTTTCATCCTCTCAGCCACATTTCTGCATAAATTGTATGGTTCTTATTGCTTATATGCCAACAATGGGAGTTCCTTATGTTCTTTTGCTCCCTATGTTTAAAAACTTAATTCTAGCTTGCAAAATCTCTTTCAGATATAGCATGGACCGTATGAATTTCTTCAAAGTAATATCACTGAAGATTCAAATACTCACCAAAGCTCCAGCTTCTGCAGCAGATGCAAGATGAAGACCAGGGCTCAGCTTCTCATCCCTGTTTTTAGAATACCTTTGTTTGGCTCTACTATAACTACAAATAGAAAGAGAAAAAACTCCTTCAAGTGATCTATATGATAGACAAAAATTAAAAGATAACTAGAATAAATGCACCGTCTGTGAAGCAGATAAGTATCACTAAGAAGTCTTTTTATGGAAGTCCTAAAATCTAAAAATTAAAAACCAAGAAGAAAGCAAACAATATTAACTATATGAAAGAATCCTTTTGATGTTAGAAAAGGCATGTTAAAAACCATCCAAAGCACTACCTGGTATCGGTTGGTGAAAGCAAGGACAAATTACATGCTAGCCCACAATCAAAAGCTATCAAAATCGAGACTTACAAGAAAAAATACAAACCCCAGGAAACAGTTGAGCCAAGAACTGCAGGAAAGAAGCCTGCATAAAGCCCTTTTAATCCCTGCCAACACAAAGGCATCATTATGTTAGCAAACATTCGATGACACAATCAGGCATCGAACAGAAAGAAACTTTAAAAATCTGCTTCCCAAACTTCATCACAATCTATTACTTTTATTTATCAAACTCGCATAAAGACCTAAATTAAAACGGGTTCCTTCAAAATTGAATTTTAATTCTTAACAATTTAGCTTCTCCATATTTTACACCCCATTTTATTTCTCAAAACAACATCATAATCATACGTATACACCATTAATCATTTCCATAGCTGATCCCACACTCTTTCGAAATAACCAAAGAGGACTAAACGCCAACAACTTCATAATCAAGAAGCAATTTTTCTTCTACCCCAACAAATAATATCCCCCAAACACACTTTTCAACACGCAAAATCAATCCAGAAGCGAAACAAACAACAAAGAAATATTAAAAAATAAATAAAGAACAGACACCCAATAGAGTAGGTGATTACCTCTAAGCGAGCAATGTTTAAAATAGCATGTGCAGTGTTCTTGTAAGTTGGGAGATTGACGACACGACCATCGTCAACTATTTAGAAACATCCATTGTTTTTTCACTGTTATCAGTATCTTTCAAATGTTTTTAAGACAATAAAAGGAACAAGAATTTGATTCATTGAATGAAGAGGAGTAGCCTACCTTGAAATCTAGTACGTACGACATCAAGAGGGTGCACGGCGGCGACTGTGGCGAAACCTGCGACGGCACCGGCGGTGGCATTTTCCCATTGCCATTTAGAGTCTGACATTATGAGACTGGATGCTGGATTCCGTTGGCAAAAAGAAACTTGAAAAGGAAAAAAAACATATGAGAACCAACGACTTGTCGTATGGGTTAATTTGTTGAAAGAAAGTCCGCGGGAGGTTGGGTATGGCTTGTATAGTTACTTTGTTAGGGATTGTATTTGACCCGACTTGAAGCCTAAAGCATGGATAGAATATGTTAAGTAATTTTTTTTTAAAAAAAAGCAAAAACAACGTCCTTTTAATTTTTTTTAAATAAAATTAACTCAGATTTTTAGTTAACTGACTCTAAATTATTATTTTTTATGACCCTTGATCTGGGTTGGATGATAAGTCAGTGGAGTTCTAGATTAATCTTTTTAATTAAACCGAGTTTAATAATGTATTTATGTATATAATATATGATACTTAATCCAATATTTTCTGATATATATTTCTAAATTTTCTCAAACATATTCATAATTATTAAAGGAAAATATTGCTTTATATACTTAAAAGTATAACTTAAAAATGCATCCGATTTCTCATGAATTCTTCATTCATAATTTAATACAACTTCAAATAAACAGAATATTTCAATATTTTGTTTCGTATTTAAATTTTATAATAACAAACAAAAATAATATAAATTACATGGAAAAATGATGAATGTTAACCAAGAAAAATGCTAATGAAATATTCTTATCATGTATATTATTCAAATTAGTTTGCAGCTTTCATATATTTCAGCTAGTTTTATTATTTTTTAATAATTAATTTAAGAATAAGCATTTGAATTTGAATTAATAATAAAATACATATATCAAAATCTAATTCTAAAAACATACATAAAATACATCTTCAATATTCTACATTAATATATCCACATATCTGTATTATAATAGAATCCATTAAGCTGATTGACAGGTCCCTTGTAAGCTGTAACAGTTCTTTGCAGCTTACAGGATTCATTGTTTTGTCTGCTCCAAGTAAGCTGTGCAATGTCGTTTGAAAGGTGATAGTGTTTAGGAAAATTTAGCATTGCATCATAATCAAGTTGGGCAAAGGAATGGTGAAGAAATTTGATTTCAAATATCCATATTCCCAAGCTTCATTTCATATGCTATGCAAGAAGGGATAGAATGATGGTGATTGTGTCATCTAGCAACTTTGATGATATAAAATCATCATTGCAGATTCTTCCATGGACTAAAATGTTACTATATAACATGCCATCAAACCCAAGATAGTATAGTTGTTAAACCTAGTCTAGTCCAGATCTACAAGTTGAAATTTTCGTATCAAGTTCTAAGTGGATGTGCTGAAAAGCTTTCTTTAAATTCAAATTTCACTTAGATATTGTCTGGTCCAGCATATGCCACAAAACCCTAGGCGATGAGCTGCTGAAATGCCAACAAAGAACTTGCATTCCATGGGCCAGGCAAGGTTTTATTGCTAATTCGCAAGTCATTCCATGAAATTGTTTAATTTTTACTGAAACCATTTTCAAGACCTAGCTCAACATATACTAGGCCTTTCTTGTTACTGCTACAGTTGACTGATAACACAAAAGTACCACCAAAAGCCATATAAATATGACCCTTTATCTCCAATATTCCTTTTATTTCCAATGCTGCAAGTTAAAAATGTTTCTGGGAAAACAGCAATCCCATAGCCATAAGAATGGTGCAAGGTACAATCCATTGAGTCCTTTGCGAATCTATCATCAAAAACCGATTCTACAACTGGTGTGGCATTTCTCAGGAAATTAAGGGCAGTTACAATTGACAAAAATAAGCTAATTTGAGCTTAGGCTGGCTGCTTCAAGTGGAGACGAACAATTAACTTTTTAACAAAGAATGTTCTGTGTAATGATGAAACCATTAATTTCATCATCTGCCAGCAAATCCGACATGATACATCAGCATCAACTGCTCTTAATTTGAATGAAACTTGCCAGTGCAGCCTTCCACTTTTAGCTCTTTTAACATTTATCCTCGGAGAAAGCCTAAGCAACAACAAAAGCTAATTATTATAAGGTGTTGGAATCTAATAGGATGTTGACCCAAAATGAAAAATGAAATGATGCATCCATAAAATTAAAATAGTAACAGCAATATGCAGAACAACAACGCATAGCAAATAATTAACCCAGTGAAACTAGCTCTGGCATTAAATTGTCCTCTCTTATCTGCTAATGCAAAAAACACAAGCACAGTTCCAAGCAAGCAACATATGGGATTTGGACAATAGAGATTCTACAGTGTGAATGCTAGCTATTAATACATGGATATTACATATCTTTGGTCCTCAGTCCTCTCATAAAGGTGTTGTGGAACAATCAATGTACATGTGAGAGGTAATTGTAATGGTAAGTGCAAGTTGTATGGGTTATATTTTCGTGAATGGATTTAACATATTGGTTTAAACAAAGTTAAAGATTTGTGAATTATGATTATACGGTGATGTGTGCCTGCTTATGAGGTTTGCTAAGGGAATTTCCACTTGATCCTTGCCAACAAAAAAACTACATCTCCAGCTCTCCACATACCAATCAACTCAAATGCTACTCAACAAACAACCATTAGGTTAGGAGCAGTAGAACAAAAAGTAAAACCCTGCCACCATCATCTTGCGTTGCATATCTTATCTTATAAATTCTACAAAGCAAGATTCATCAACATAACCAACAATCAAAAGCAATGTAGCTACACACTCCTATACACCTAGTCTAAACAAAAAAGTACACAATTTGCATACGACTTCATTAAACTAACCTTTCTTGTCCAAAAACTAAATCTTTTGAAAACTAACATTGCTAAAAAACCAACCAAATCCACAAAGAAAAGAAATATAACAAACTGACTCATCATTCGATTATAACTTTCGATCCTACTTTCTCTGTTTTCTCAATAAACATAATGGACATAAACACATTTTGGTTTTCACCGTTTGCATTATACATACACACACTATGCAAGCACACAAGTGAGACAAGATTCAAAAATAGGAAAACAGAGAGCAACCTAAGGCATGCTAGCCAGCCATAACCATGTTGCAGACATTTTGTCCATTGAGTTTTAACTGATACTTCAAGTAGTCTCACACTCGCACTTACATTTTTGTGCTATTAGATTCAATATTTGTATATGGTCAACATTCTCGACTTGTGGTTATCAACTATCAAGATACATGTATCCCCAAAATCCCTAAATGTTGGAACCAATTTTTGCTCCTCTTGAACAATGGCACTGTTCTCACTTGGAATCATTCCAGCCTCTCTACCCAAAAAACTTGTCTCAGTTTCCAGATAAAAGTTCTTAATCTACTTGATATCAGTCATTTTCAAATTATTCAATATAAGAGCAGCGATTGAAACATGCTGATCTAAAAACTACTCTGCATGATTTAATCTCTCTCCATGAAAATGAAAAACTGTTGAAGTTCACGTCTCCAAGTAACAAGCAGAACAGACAACTTTATGAAACACCTGCTTATAGCCACATTAACCCAAACGAAAGAAAAAGCGATTCAATTTCAGATTCAATTTTACAAACAAAACCCTTGGACTCAACTCTAAGTTCCTGAAAAGAAACTCAAATTTACCAAAAAAAAACAAGAAAAAAAAACTCACATTCTTTATTCCATTGTAACTTTAGCCCCAACTCCCTTCATTTTCTCAATAATCTTTTCAGCTTCATCTTTAGTAACTCCTTTTTTCAGCAGAGTTGGTGCCTTTTCCACTAAATCTTTAGCTTCCTTCAATCCCAAATCAGTAAAACCTCTAACTTCCTTAATAACTTTTATCTTCGCTGCCGCATCAAACCCTTCTAATTTCACATCAAACACTGTCTTCTCCACCTTCTCTTCCGCCTTCGCCGCTGCAGCCCCACCACCACCACCGCCCTTCATCCCCGCTCCCATACTGAACCCCATTCCTGGCATCATCACTGCCATCACTGGCATTTCCTTGATCTCCAATTTAGTACGCAAAACCTCAGTTAAATCAGATACCTCCAGAAGGGTTAATTTTGAGAGTTCATCCACAATTGAGGAGACCCTATCAGTTGATGGCGGTGGTTCTTGAGGAGATGGAGTTGATTCTTGAGAGGGAGATGTGAATCGGCGAGTGAAACTTGAGGATGTGAGAGTGAAACGAGATGTTATTTTAAGGTTTAGGGTTTTGTGGATTTGAGAAATGAAGTGTAAAGATCTCATCTTTAGGGTTTATAGGTTATGGGTTTTGCCTGTTCTTTGAAATTACAGGGATTATAGGAGCATTTTTGGGAAATGAAGGAGGTTAGTGTCGTTTTCCTTCCTTTGAAGCTGAGAAAGAGAAACTGCGGTAACTGTAAAATCCAGCCATAAACCCTACAACTGCTATCAAACAGGCTTTGCTGTTGGTGCACTAATGGGCTGAACCAGGCATAGCCTCTAATGGTGGTAGATCATTGATATCTTCTTGATTTGAGGACTTTTTGTCCACGGCTTAAACAAATTAATAATAAAAAAAAGAAGATAATAATATCATTGTGTTGATTTTTTTTTTAAATGAATATTTTTTTATTAAATTTTAATTGGGTTAATTTAGGTTTTTAACTGGATTATACTATATCAATCTTCTATTTGTTTTCGATAAAATTTAACCTAAATTATATATTAAGTAAAACAAGTTTTGAGTTTACCGTTAAGTAGAATATGAATTATAATAATATTACCAGACACCCCTCTTTTTGTTACATTTTATGTCGGAATGATCCAACCATCAGGGTCAAAAGTTGCATATTTCATAGATTCATTTACATAATTAAAATTTGATTAGCTAATTATGAAGGAATCCAGTAACTAATTTGAAAGGAAAGATATACTATACTGAAATTGTCAAATAATAAATTGATTATAATGAGAAGTAATATTGAATACCATCGTATAAATCAAGGGCACTTGTATAGCTAACCATTTATATTATCTACATAATTTTAAAAAATCAATATTCATTTCATTTCAGAAAACAGCGTAATTACTTATAAATATAAAAAAGAAACATTTTGAAAAATTTTATGATATGTTAAAATACTCATTTTGAGATATAATCCCAAAGGCATAGTATAATTTTCCCTTACAATTTAATTTTCATCATAATAAAGCTCCCATAAGATTTTCTGCTAGAAATGATGGCGATTTTTTTCTGGTCAAAAGAAGAAAAGCTTGACAATTAGCATTTTCATGGAGGTTATGGATAACTACAACGGTCAAAAAGACTTGATCTTTACAGCGCTTGCTTAAAATCACATTCAACACCCATCCTTTTCTCTCTCTTCTTCTTTGGTTTTTAGACTAGAAAGGCTAAGCAGAAGTCAATGGTTGCTTGCGGTCTTCACTTTTGAAATTGCATGGAACGTAAACAGTACAGTAGCTAGTGTTCTGAAACACATCCAGCGCTCAAGAAACTTAAACACATTGTCATACGATGTTCCTGTTTGTTCTTGTTCATAAGCTCTAAAAATGGCAAAACAAGAAAAAAGGAGAAGCTATGCTGAAATGGGAAATAGAAGGCGAAGCACCAGGCTGCAACAGAAGCTAATGGACGCAGAGACCTCCTCCATATCTAGAGCTCCTAACCATGAGGCAACTCTTGTCATTATGATTAGTTTAATTTCGATAGAGGAAATATAAAATTAAATTTTGTGTTAGCATGGCATCAGATAGGTTTCATCGGCATTGCAGAAATGAGTTCTAGATTATTTATTTTTTATTATTATTATCTATTCTGTTGAAGAAGAATCTAGAGAGGAGGGAGATTCTTTACAGTAACCATTGTTTTAGGAAATCCATATGGGAGTAGAATATGAATTTAAAGCTCCAAAGAGTTTATTCAAAATAATATTATTTCATTAAAAAAAATTACTAGAAAGTCGTCGTCGTTTTTTAATTCACCTTGTGAACCCACAGCTCAAGCCTTGATAAGCTAAACCCCAAGCCGATAACTATGAACTATGGTCTTAACAAAGGCCTGGTGATCCCAAACACTATTATTAATAAATTAAATGTGAATATTCAAGTAGGCTTAGAAAAGTAAAAGCACTCATGTAATGTGAATTACTGTTTCAAATTTTAGTTGGCATATGCTTGTGTTATATCTTCTTGCTATTTAGCTTGATGGGAAGGAGACATGAAAAGTAAAGGAAATTTCCTCAAACTGCAGCTGAAATTCCAAGGAAGTTCTGGAGCTATGATCACTGGACACAAGGCAGGGTCTTGAAAGCCCTGCTAGATGCCTGAGAGCACCATCATATTTCTATTCCTCGTCGATCAAGTTGAGCATTTCCATTATATTTTGCATCTTTATCGGCCTTGACTATTCGCAATAGGCAAATGAAAAATCACAGAAGATCTCACACTTGTTTGTTGAACCTTTTCTACTATTGCTATTATGAGTTACGGGCATAAAATTTGTAGATTTGACTACTTACTGCCCATAGACTTGGCGAATTGCTCAAAAAAAGGCTCACGGTAACGGGTTTTGAAAGAGGGGAAACGGGTTTTGCAATTTTGGTGAGATTACACTGTTCGAAATTGAAAACGCAGTGGCCCTTGTCACTGATTTTGAAAGAGCAGGTCTGAAAGTTGATTGGCTCAAGCAAAGGTTGGTTGCAGACGAGGGAAGTGATTAAACAACCTACGTCCTTGAAGGAGGCAAGCGATAGAACTAATCAAGTTATCAATGAGAAGAAGAGAAAGCTGGAAGAATATGAAGCTCTTATGGTGGTACTTCAAGTAAGGATGACAGTGTATCAAGAAAAACTGGCAATGCTTCAAGAAAACGTGAATTTAACAAAGAAGGAACTGCATGCAGCTGAAAGGATAAAAGAAACGATCTCAAATGCAAAGGCAAAAGTGATATACTATACAACATTCAACATTAGATGAGCTCCTCTGAGTTTACACCATCTCTATAATTTGAACTAGAGTATAACAAAGAAAAGTCATTCAGTTCAAATCATCTTGTGACAAATTTGAAGTCTTGCTATTTTGGTTTCGTTCATTTTATCGATACAATGAAGCGTTCAGGCAAACAAACTGTGATGCCCTGTTCTTTTGGTAACTTTATCGTATGGTCTTGCATATTCTCATCGCCGAAAAGTTTAGATGCACTTTACTTGTAATGTCAATGTGTTTTTTGAATTATAGCTGGCATATGCTGTGTTATACATAACATCTTCTGTGCTGTTTGGCTTGATTGGGTAGAAGAGATGAAAGTACAAGGGCTTGAGATGAAATGGAAATCATCCACATGTTCCATTTATAAAAAAAAAAAAATGAAGCATGGAGTTGGCATTTTGAAACAGCAAATCAAGATTGTTGCTTGGACAACTGCTTGATCACCAGTATTGTTTTTGCCTCTGTGTTTCTATTTCTTGAGATTGCGGAGGGCATAAGGCAGAGTCTTAGAACACCCCTCTAGAAGCCTGAGATCCCTATAATCTTGTTGTTCCTAATGTTACAATTTGAGCAACAGAATAACTTTAGCATTTATGATGGCCTTGACTGTCACAGAAATAGATAGCTTCGTTGTTTACTGATCCTTTTATAGGATTAGAATTCTTGCATTTTATGTGTAAGTTCTGAAGACTGCTGCCCATTGGCAAAAGATTGCAAGAACTTTAACATGCCAATTCTGTTATTTCTGATGAAGATGAACCATTGAGAGCAGATTGGTGAAGGGAGGACCCCTCACTCAAATGTCATCAGCTAAAAATAAAAGTAAGCAAATGAGTTTTAAGTGATTGTTATTCATGAAAGTATACTTTAAGCAGCCAAAACAAAGTGGAAACATGAAATTTATATTTGAAAGAACTAAAGAAAGACGAGACCATAGACCAGGAAACAGACACGATGCATTTTAACACAAGATATTTAAACCATAGATCTAACTAGGTACTGTGATTCAAGCATTAATCTTCCTGCAACTCTTTCTAATCTCTCCCCTGTAACCTGTCAACGGAGAGATATTTCCCATCTTAACCATGGACTTGGCAAATTGCACAAAGAAAAGCTCATTGTTCTCGGCATATTTCTTGACCAATTCCATCGATGCTTCATTCTTTGTCAGGAGAACTTGGTCAGAGCTCAACAGTCCCTTTGAAGCCAATATGTTCTTAAAGTAGCTGTTGTCGAACTTTGTTGGACTTACAAAGTCCAAGAAAAACAGGTTCTGGTCACCTCCTGATCTGGGGCACCGGTTCCGCAATTGGGCAGCAAACGATTGTTGAAGAGAGAAGTCAGGCTTCCCATTTCCTGACTGGTTGTACAGCCTCTGCCTGAAGCTGGTGCACCGAGCATTTCCAATTGTGTGGCTCCCTGAACAAATTTTTTCGAAACTTAAGGACCTTATTAATAGTTTGCGGAAGCTCAAAGAAGGGCAATGGTTGAGTTAATTTACCAGATAGTGCTACAAGATCAACAACATTAAGGCCTTGTAACTTGAACTTGGTAAGAATTGTTTGAAATGTGTTGTTTGGAGCAGGAATATTGTTGTTAGAACCACTCAAACTTGCACCTCTAGAGTCCCTTCTTCCCAGTGGAACTTCCCAGCTAGGACCTCCAGCCTGTGTGTACATTAACAAAATGTGGTTAGCTCTGGAGTTTTCGGTAACCAAGTATTACAAGACTAATTATTATGTAACACTTACAATAACAGTAGAATCTCTTGCAGCCAAAGCCATGATATCAGCACAGGAAACAGTTTGAGGACACTCCTTCTCTAGTGCAGATTTAATCTCGTCGATCACTTCAAATCCTCGAGCTGAGTTTCTGTTTGGATTTGACCTCTTCTCAGTTATTATGCTTCCACTGCTGTCTAGCAATATTGATGCATCACAGCCCTGCAATTTTAACAACAGTTTAAATTATTGTAGTCATGATGGTAGAAGAGCTAGTGATGATCAGAGTTACATATAGTAAGTAATCAGTTATAGACCTTGACAAAACAGTCATGGAAATGGAGCCTAAGTAATGAGGCTGCCATGCGAGCTTCTTTAGCAACTGCCTTGGCTACAATGGAGTTTACTATTTCTTGAGCTTTCGGGCATGACCTATCGTAAAACTGTGGGTAGAGGTAGCCACCATTTGTCTTGCCACAAAAGCAAAGAGGGGCAAAGGCAAGGAGAGCAAGAGCAAGAACTAAGACAATGCTAATAGACTGAGCCATACTGCTTCAATCTTTTTAGACTATCACTTCCAAAACCAAGACTTCTTCACAGGATTGCCAAGGAATATGAAGAAATCAAGTTTAGTTGCTATGATGAGAGAACTTTAGATGCTCTTAGGGTATTTATAGAAGGAACCTTGGGGTGGGGGGGGTTTATGAGGGAAGGGAACAAAAGGGTGGAGGTGGTAACTAACTCCCGTTTCGTCAATGGAAAAGGCAAAAAAGAAACGATAGGGCGGTTGCCAATTCATTTTCTTTAGGAAGCGCTTGGAAATGCGTGCAAACCGCGTCCCCTTAATTTTTTTTAACCACAGTCCCAAACACCTTATTAGACTTATTAGCCACATTGATACAAAAGTTGTATGAAAACATCAAGCAGTTCCTAAATTGATTAAGTTAAGTAATTAACTGTAATGGGTTTTCTGTACAACACGGTACTACCATGGCTGTACACGACATTGTGCGGTGATCTAGACATCCTATCTAAACGAGTCCTTGGTAACTTGAACTCCAATCTTTGTTGTGGAAAAACATGTAACCGAACCTCATTTTTCTAAACTGATGGGATGTGCAGAAAACAATGCACAAAACACAGATTTCAAAGGATGTTTTCGGTATCACAAATGATCGGGCTAATTATCATCTTCCTTGCATAATTTTGTCTAGAGCCCCTGTTCATGACTCGAGTTTTGAGATTTGGAGGCGGTCAAATGATATAGTTTTTTATAATTTGGAGCCCCAGTGCGAAGACAAGCATTGGCGAGAAACGCCTGCGGAAAGAGAAGTAGATTCACCTGCTCCATTGACAAAATGGATGATTTCAAACATTAAAGATAGTATCAAAAGTCCGTGACCACTAGAAAGCAAGACAGCAGCTAGCTGTAAACATCGCATGGGGTTGAAACATTCATACTGTTTCGATCAAAGCTGTATCCATAACATGCATGCTGCTAGCTTCTCTTATTGTTACTTTGCTCTTAAATAGAATGTTCATAAGAGATTGGATGGAATAAATCAAACCCTCTGGAAGCTTTTATGTGTTCTTATTGGTATGATCTCTTTTTTTGACTTGTAAAGTCTATATTAACATAGCACCTGTCTCTTTTCGGTGATGTGTGTGTGTGTGTGTGTTGGCATGCAAATATTCTAAAATACAGCGTGAGAATATCTTCAGACCAATAATGTGAGAGAGAACTGCTAGGGTTGGACAACCACTCCTAAAAGTTGGTAAGTCTTGGAAAGTAAGCAACCTTCTTTGGCTTATTTGAGTGCAATTAAGAATGCGAATTGAATTTTTTTTCTCGGAATTATATTATTTTTTATTTTTTAAAGTTTATCTTTAAAATCAGCAAGTCAAAACCATCTAAAAATATATTTTAAAAAATTTAAAACATAAAAAAAGTCTAAATAAAACCCGAGTTCCACCAAAACATAAAGCAAGATCTTCAACGGGAGAGAATATTGGCTTGTCCTTCTCAAGTATAGACTCCTCCTAATCCTAACAACTCTTGCGCCAGGGAAATTCAGTCGAGTCGATCAATAATCCTTTTTTTTTAGAAATCTGAGTTGACCGTACGCACAGCAATTAGTAATAAAACAAACAGTTAGGTGGCGCGCTAGATCGAGGCTTATTGCTACGGAGACTACACTGTATAAGATGAAAGACACGCTGGCTCTTCAACTTTAAACTGGGCGCCCTCCTTATTGCATTTGGATAGGAAGAGATGTTGATGATTATCCCAAGGAGGCCACGGGTCAATTCTTTTAGCATAAAAAATATTAATAAATAAATACGATTTAAGAGTATTAGATTTATTTATAAAATTAGTACTAATAATTTTAGTTTTAATTTGTAAATAATAATATTAAACTTGTTTTACTTAAGTTTTTATAGTTTTTTATTCTTTAAAATCAAATTTATAGTTTTTTTATGATAATAATAATATTTTTAAAAAAATTATTAATAATAACAATAATAATAATATTGATGATTATAAATTTGGATCTGACCCACCGTCAAACTTGTACTTTTAGAGTTTGATTTCTCTAATAATAATAATAAACTTGTTTAACCAAAATTATTATAGTTTTTAATCATTTCAAATTAAATTTATGTTTTTTTTTCAATAATACTAATATTTTTTTTAAATTTAATAATAAAAATAAAAACAATATTAAAAATAGAAATAACATCAATAATAATAATAATAATAATAATAACAACATCAACGTTAATGATAACGACAAATGACAACAACAACAACGATAATTTTTAATTTTATTTTTCAAATTAAATTTATGATTCTTTTCAATAGTAATAATATATTTTTTAAAATTTATTAATAATATTAAACATACCTAACCCAAGTTCTTATAATTTTTAATTTTACCTTCAAATCAAATTTATAATTGTCTTTTAATATTAATAATATTTTTTTTTAATTTTTTAATTATTATATTAAAAATAATAATATTTTTAATATTAATAAAATATTAAAATTACATAACCCAAGTTTAAATAGATCTTACTGCAATGTCAGATCCAAAAGTTTTTGATTTGGTTGCAATACTAAATCCAAAAGTCTTTGATGTGGTTTTAGCTGCAAAACCATGTCATGAAAATATGATAACAAACTATAAAAAATAAAATTAAACAAAAAACATGAATTAAAAAAGAAAAAACAAAGCAAAATCCTATTCTAATGAATAATGCTCTGTGAGGAGAAATACAGTAAATCCTTTCATGAAATCACAATAATCTAATGAAAAATAAACATAACAAATCATGAAGTTTAATTCTATGAATTTGAAAGAAAAAAACTAATTAAAAAAAATTGAATAATCTGAGTTAACCCATTAAATTTAAAATCTGTATCATGAAATTGTGATAATTAAATAGAAAAATATTAATATTACGTCAAATTTAAAATATGTATCATGAAATTGTGATAACTAAATAGAAAAATATTAATATTAACAAACTAAATAGAATGAAATTAAAAAAAGATTAATTAAAAAAAAAACAAAGCAAAGTAATATTCTAATTAATAGTGCTTTATGAGAAAAGTTACAATAAAATTCTCTCGTGAGATCACAATAATCTAATGAAAAGTAAATAAAATAAATCATGAAATTTAATTCTCAATCAAATTGATATTAAAAGATTAAATTAAAAAAAATTAATTAAAAAAAATCTAAATCAACTAAGTTAACCCGTTAAATTTAAGATCTGTATCATGAAAGTATGATAACCAAATAAAAAAAATTTAATATTAACAAAAAAAAAATTAAAAAAAATTAATTAAAAAAAAACAAGGAAAAAGATGGAAAAAAAATGGCATCAGTCAAAATGTGCTTTAAATGTGAATCCCTGTCAACACGCTTGATAAACAATTCCTAATTAATTATTAACTCTCTACCTAACATTCTTTAATGCATATGCTTGTTCTGTCTGGCACATCATCCACCATCCACGCAGTTGGCGGCTTGATGCCACCCATATATTGTAACCAGGATCTTACGTAAAAGTGAATTTCCACAGCAATTAGCAGATGTTTTATTCCAGATCAGTAACATATGCTATCAGAGAGGCAAATCTTGGAAGCATTATGAGGTGATTCTATGATCAAGAATGAGATAAAACAAACTGGAAGCCTTGACTTGAAAATCATGAGAAATGCTTCTTGTTAATTTGAACCCTCAACAAGCACCTCTTGTGATACAATGTATAAAATTCTCTATTATCTTTATGTTGATGCACAAAAAATTTGCAGATAATTGCCTGAAAGTAATGGTTAAAAAAGGATACAATTACCTCTAACTCAAAAATACTTTCTATTGCTAGGTCTCCATATTCCTTGACTGAAGCTGAGGCCCGCAAGCTTTAAATGGAACCGTAGTTTCGTGTACTTTGCTTCTTTGTTCCCTGAGCTGAAGCTGATGGCCGTTCCCAGGAAGCTTCACTAGCATAGCCACTGCTATTCTCTTCTGGTCGTGAATAGCCATAGCCTACTCCACTTGCCTGTTTTTCACAAAAGCAATTTAGCTGCTAGGAAGTCTATACATATGCAATAACCGTACAGGTTTTTCATCCACTTGATGAACTTCACCAACGGGCCTGTTCACAGACCCCTTACCGCTTACGTGAAATTCTAATTAACTCCGCTCATTATAGACCATCATTTAAAAGTAAAAATCAAATAACATAATTTGCCAGAAAAGTTATGAGGACTTACAGTTTCTAAACACGCAGACAAATATGTCATGCCTGGCAAAGCATCGGTCCCATGCTGAATTCAAACAATAAATCAACGAGTAAATATAGATGTATATTATTTCACAGCTATTGTGAAGAAAATCAGAAGCTAGAGACTATCAAATGCTGAAAAGGAAAGCAAAGAAGCCTACCAGGCGTTCCACCCGTGTTTTGTAAATGAACCCTCCAACACAAAACAGAGTTGATGCAACAATGAATCTGTTCCATGCCAACGTGTTCAGTCATCAAAATTCAGAATGGATAAAGAAACACCCATTAGAACCAGTAACATGCCAATGAGAACATAAAATTTATTTCCTTATCAGACACTGAAGGAGATGAAGAATGTTAAATCGACTTAAGCAAGATAGATTCCAAATATAGCCCACACAAAATCTACTTGAAATGTGCTCTTAACACTCAAGATGGAGAAATCATTGAATTGTCATACATGCAAGATATGATTCCAAAGATAGCCCATCCTCGTGTAGAATCTTCTCTTTGATCCTGCCTATGTTCTGCAAAATTTGAACAAACAACCAGGTTGTTATACAGTAAGCAAGCAGGCATTGAAACTAAAGTCAAACACCAGCACATTTTTAGTGGGTATTGGCACAGAAACTTGTTGGTGTTTGGCATCACTCAAAAAATGCCTCTGAAGATTTGTTACTGTCATCAGAGAATGATACAAGTTCTGACACGACCAAATAGGTTTAGAAAAGTGTAAGGCATCATCTATGGGATCATTCAAATGGTACATTGTACAGACATTAAGAAAACCATACATTTCAGGAAAGCTTGGATTGCTCCAACAACAAATGAGCTTACCACAACTTTTGGCAAGGAAAAACTGAATGGGCTCATAACCCTCTATTGGTATTGTGACATTAACTTCATATGGAGTATCACGAGCCTCCTGGCCTTCAAAACTTACAAATCTAATGTTAGAAGATTATCAAATAAAAGAGATATCAATGAAACATCAAAAAGAGTGGTAAACATACATGTCCATTCAACATTTAACAATGTAGGTGTCAAGGTTGTAGGAGGACTTCCAGTCGCCCCTGAACCTGACAGCCTCACCTCCAGGCCTTTCTCTGGAAGAATCTGAGAGGGTAATCAACATAAAAATATCAGACACATAAGTGGATACATCATACAACTACAAATATCAGTTTTTAATCCATGGAACTGACAAGTAGTACCTTAATCATAGGCTTCCGCACCAAAGTGGAAAGGGAAGCAATAGCAGTCATATAAAGGGTTACTTGAGTTTGTTCAGTTGTGAAGCTGAAAACGAGAAAGCGCATCATTGGTCAGGATAATGAGAGTGTTTTTTCAGTAAATGGAGCAAAAGCTTTTGCTACACCATTCAATTGACAGATCTTTTACCTAAAATCATGGTGAGACTTTTCATAGCCTAGTTGAGTCAATCCATTGTAAACCTACAATTTTATGAAAGAAGTGAAACTTCCACAAATGTTCTCTTCTGTTGCATTCATCAGCAGTAAAAGCATGGCTTCTTACAATTTCCCATGATCGTGGATGAAATCCAATGGTGAAGCCTTCAAATACCCGAGGACCAGGTTTCTCGCATGGAATTGCAAGTTCAACAAAAAATCTGATAGTGGGAAAAATAGCCACACATTTAGAGAAGTGACTCGACAGTTGAACTAAGGACTTGGAAAATTAGAAAAAGAAAAGGGAATCTCTAAAGCTAGTTTATTTACAACATAATTGCAATTCCAGACACCACAAGCAATTTGAACATTTCATACCCAATCATTCCCTTTCCACCAAGTTTTTCCTAAAGTAATAATCATTAAGCAATAAGCAGTTTTCCAAATAACTTTTAGTGCACAAAGATATAGCTTCCATGTCCCTTTTGATGTGGTAGAGCACAGGGGCACCATGCAATTTCTTCAAGAAGTTTAGCAAGGAAACTTGAAAGATTTCACCCCCCTCTCTTCAAAAGTTCCTAGAAGGCCAAATGAGAAATGGAAGGAAGATCTTGATCCTTGATTATGTATTATTTACTGACAACACAGCCAATGATTTACTTGACACTTCTCTAAAAAAACCAGTCAATCACTCATGATTTAAAACTCTCCATCTCCAGATTTTGACAGCTATCTAAAGGTCTTCTCGTGAAGAATTTGCAATTCTTCTTTCTATCTTGAAAATCTGACATTTATGGTAAAAATTCAGTACCTGACACTTTGAAACTGTTCAATTATGTCAACAAATACTACCTGCTAACCAATCGAGCTCTATAGCTCAATTAGTAGAAACACTCCCCCTTTAAGGAGGTTGTGCATTTGACTTCCCCTAAAATGGGAGAAAACCTAAACGTTCAATCACCACAAAAATGAAAAAAACAATTACTGCCTGCTTATATTACACATCTCATGGCCAAAGACAGCCTTGTACCTAAACCTTTCTGATATGACCTTATTATTGCCTTGAAATAAAATAATTGATATTACTTGGAAAGTTTCCATGTACAAACATATGCTTTGGTTCAAACTTACTCCACCAGCAAGTGAAGATGTAATAATATAGAATTACAGACAGACAGAACTATTGAAATGAAATTCTCTTACTTTTTTGTGTTTACTTCTTGAATTTCATAGTGGGAACCTGGGAATGGGCATCTGTAACCCAGATACAGAGACTGTAAACAAGGTAGTTTCCCACCTCTCTGAATACTGGGTAGTTCTCCTACTTACAATGTACATGAATTTTATCAATCAAAATAAGCAGAGAAAATTTCTACTCCCACTCAGTGAAATAAGTCAAAACATCCTACCAAACATTTTTTACCCACATGACCACACACAATTCTGCACCTGGAACCCTCAAAGTTCAATATCAAGGCTCTTATAGTTCAATTCCATGCCTCTTCAGGAAATTAATTTCACAATAATTGATGTAACCATATCGCCATTAACAGGATCGTAAACTAGAAAATAACTCTAGGGTACAGTAAAAAAAAGGATTTATGCAGAATAAAATGAAACTCAAAGTATTGTTGGAAGAGACCTGCAACTTGACTCCTGAGTAACATTGCATATGCATCCAAGTTCACCTGAAATGAGACAAAAAAAAAAAAAAAGGTGATGAAACCAGTCTCTAATTAATGGCACAGTGTATTTGAATGTCGAGCAATGCAACAGAGACTCAGAAACACAAAAACCATAAAGATAAGTAGAAAGAACAACAAAAACAATGCACTCCAAAATCAGCCAACCATTAAAAAAGAGTTCTCTCAAGGAAATATAGTCTTGAAACAAATAAGCGATTGCGAGTTTAATATTTATATTATTTTCAGTCATATAGGGTGTCCCAAAAAGGAATCCATCAAGGAAAGCGTAAGAAAGAAATAAAAGGCATATTGTGGTGTATATGATACACATTCAGCTCCACGATATGTGCAACAGCAACTAACAATGTCAAATCAAATCATCCATTAAACACTTTGTGAATTTACAAAACCAACTCTAAGGGTGCATTACCCTTCTTTAAACAAACATTTTCTAGAATTATGACTGCCATTATTAGTCTTTAATTTCCACAGAATTTCTAGGTTTTTTATTGTTCATTCAATTCATTGGAATACTAATGATTTAAGCTTCCTTGCAACAAAATAAAGAAATGATCAACAAAACGAACACTTTACAGTTCCAAGATGGCCATGAAGCAACTGGATGTTGAAACATTCACAAACCTTTACACTGTCCATTTAAACAACTTCCACATATAATATTCACCTGAGATTGGAAAAGAGAGACATTTATTAAGATAATATGAATAAAATAGCACTATTGAATGCAAAGCTACAACAAATACATGTTACAAACATGAGATTTACACGATGTTTATTTAACTTTATCTTTCTTATTTTTGGTGGGGGTGCCACGCTATGAAATAAGAAAAGAAACATCATCACAACTGACCTGAGCAGTACGTCCCAGTTTGTCATAACTTTGTTCACAATTCAGCAAGTCACCATTGTAATACCCCTAAAGACAAAGATTTAGAAGATTCAGACAACTGGATTTTGAATTCCAGAAATAAGCAGCACCATAACAGCACTAAGTTGAAAATAGCATTGATAAATAGAAATTAGTCAGCCAACCATTAAAAAATGTTTATTTCGTTCAGCATCATCAATCAGCAAAAACCAAACTTTTGAAATCCTTCGGGGAGAAAATGTGATAGTGAGATGAAGGGATTCTAGAAGCGACTTTTCAATGGCAAAATTTCAGAACTTTATAGATTGACCCTCTACTAAACAAATGGGAAGCACTACCTTCCATTGCATAGGACCTTTTCCTATTGCAACTAGCATTTCAAGTATCTTGAGAACATAACTGACACCCTCTCCCAAAATGAAGGCCAAAAAGACATGGATCAGATTGCAACTCTACTCCATACATGCAAACAAAAAATTTAATTCAGAAAGATGGATTGCCAAGAATCATTCTCTTGTATTGAATTATCATTTTTCATTTGAAAGGATTGCCAAGAATCATTCTCTTGCATTGTATCATCATCTTCTCCACACACCCCCCCCCCAACACACACACACCCCTAAGGACTGATAAATTTGATGTAGCCTATTAAGGAAAAGGAGCAGGCTAGAGATAGAGCATAATGTCATCATGTCATCATCAACAAAGTTCAGAACAACATAATTTACAAGCAAAGACCTTACTTGAACAAAATCAACACGTCCTGAGCCAGCAACAAAGTGGTTGAAATTATTAAATCGGCCAAAGTCCACATATCCCTGCACAGAATGCAAGCAAAATACACTAGAATATAAAACCACAATTGCATAACAGAAACATTAAATTACAAACTAAATTGCATGTGCAGTTTAAAATTTGTTCTTCAGTAGCATAATTGGTTAAGCTTCGCAAGTTGTGCAATTAGTCAGAGCAAAAATAAAGATCACTTGACACAGTTTCTTAATGCAAAATGCAATTCTTCCCTATACATCATCCAATCTTTTACGCCACCAGTAGTTTACTTAAATCATTACTTGTACTCAATCTTTATAGCAATTTTTTTATAAAAAAAAAAATTGGTGTTATAGACTACAACCGTTTGGGATCTAGCCTCCACGTCTTTGCAAAACCGAATCACTACGTCCGTTTCCTGCGTCACAATACAAATTTATAGCCAAAAAAAATAAAAATAAAAATAAAAATCTTCAGATTCTCAATTGAAAAACGAAATTACCTTCCCTTCATACTCAAAAAAATGCCCAATCCAACTGCTCTAAAAAAATTAACATCTTAAGGAAAATCAACAAAAATCCGAGAAAACAACAAGCTTTCTTTCTAACGTAATTTATAACAACGTGAATGTAGGATACAAAATCAACAATTCGACTAGAATTATCGAGAGCGTAACAGTTAGAGCTCGGAGCAGCAACCGATGCAACGCCAACAAGCACTTGTGTTACGATAGCTGAAACAAAATTGAAATCGAAACGACAACAAAGAAAAAATGAAATGCGAAAACAGCAGTGGATCTAATGATTATATTTTAGTGATTAGAAAAGAACCATACCAGTTACTATTATTATTATCCATGAACAGGGTAAAGATTCTACAAAAGGGTCTCGTTGACTCTGCATCATCTCTTCTAAAAATTGTTTACGTTACAAGCATGGCCTTCCTCAATTTTGCTTCTCTTCTCTCCTGTTCTGCGTGGTTGAACGACTTGTCTTGAGATGTGAGGCCTTTGGGGTATTTTTTGGCTCGTCCACAAATGGTGTTGTAGCATGATGTATAGTTGTCGGGTCTGCCTTGGGAATTCAATTGGAAAAGGATTGAGTTATCCAATCAATATAATTAATTATTTTTATTAAAATAATATTATTTTATTTTTTTCAAAAACTATTTTTTTATTAATCTAAAGCATAATTTTAACTAAATTAATTATATTACCAAGCAAGTTGATTAAGTTTTATTGAATTAATGTAAGATCGATTCAACTAAAAATTAGATTAAATTGAGCTTTAATCTTAAATTTTTATAATCAACGCAACATACTAAATTTAATAATTATATTAGATAATATCATTTTTTCTCCGGCATTTTAAACCCAATCGTTTGACTTGAAACTAACAAAATTCAAAATTAACATAGTTATAATCAATTTTCAATCCTTAACTATCATAAACTATGTTTGTTTTAACATAGTTTATAAATTAGACCATCTCTTTTATAAATTAATTAGTTATAGTTGTTTTTTAAAATAATATTTTTTATTTTTTTAAAATTATTTTTGATATTAACATATTAAAATGATTTAAAAATATTAAAAATATTAATTTAAAATAAATAAAAAAATAAAATATTTTTATTTTTTTCAAAAATATTTTTAAAATAAAAAAATAAACAGAACCCAAAAGGTGCAGAAAAAACATAATGGCCCAAGGCTCACAACAAAATGAATCTATTTTTCTAAATGCATTCGGCCATGTAAAAGGTATCTTTAAAACCATTTTTTTAAAAAAATAATTTTAATTGATTTATAAATTGATCCAAGATATAGAGTAAAAAAATAATTTCATAAAATATATGTTATATATTTTTAAAATATATGTAAACCCCATAGTAATTTTTTCAAGTTTTATAAGGAGGATTTTATGAAAATTATTTTTTTTATGTTTTTTTAATTTTTTAATGTGTTAATTTTAAAAACAATCACTATTTATCTTTATCCTTTTTTCATTATATTCATGGCTGAAAATATTACATTTATCCTAGTTATTAAACCCGGCCCGACACGAAGGGTTGACTCGAAACTCAGCTGACCCGGTGGCTGGAGCAGTCCGGATTTAACAAAATATCGGTTAGGGCAACAACCTAGCACAACTTGGATGAACCTGATTTTTTTTTTAAAATATGAGATTTAAAATTCATTAGTGTATATATTTTATATTTCCAAGAAAAAAAATTATATTTTTTTAATATGAAATAAAATAAATTTTGGCTTTAATACTTCAACTTAAAAAAATAACATAATATCTTTTCAATGTAAGAATTGAAATTCTTCTGTGTATATATATATATATTCTCAAGAAAAAAATTATGTTTTTTTAATGTGTGATAAAAAAAATTTGTTTAAATACTTTAATTTAAAATGATAATATAATATCTTTTTAATGCATGATTTGAAATATTTTTATATATATATATTTTATATTTTCAAAAAATCATATATATATTTTTTTTCAAACAATTACGTACAAGTCACAAATACAAACACATCACTTAAATACAAATAAGGCAGTCACACTGATTCTGTCCTTGGTCTTGCTTGGAACAAGCATTTTAGGTCTGGGGAATCTCATACGATCTAGTTCTGTTCTATCTGCTAACATTGATGGATTGCTCCGATAGCTAATAAGTATTGAAATAAATACAGGAACATCCTTGCCAGTGCTAGTGCCGACAAACAAGTCAAAATTTGGGATGTGGATGCTGGAAAATGTGACATTACCATGGAGCATCATACAGACAAGGCAAGAATATAGCCTCACATTATTCTTTCATATAATTTGGATAGTGAACCAAGCCAGATTCATTTATTACTTGGGTATGCCTTCATTGGGATATTACAACTATTCATGCATCGGTGCTGACCTATCAGTGTCCTCGACCCAATGACCACCAGGCACATTGTATGCACATGTATGCTGCAAGACATGGTGTTGAACCATTCAAAGATCAACGTGCTAGTGATTGAATAACTTGTCAATATTCCTTTGTCATAAAGCTAAACATTTGTTAAGGAAATTCTAATAATGAAAAAGAAAACAAATGAAAGTTGAGTTACTTTTTTTTATCTAACTGTCATACAATGTGCCAGTTGCCTGTCTTCATAAAACAATTTAGTCTTCCAAGATTTGTTGGAATTATAAGAGCAGGGTTTTTGGAATATTTTCAGCTCTAAGTCATAGCAGTTGTTTGTGCTAGCCAATGCAAGGAACACCCTTTACTATGCTGTGTCTTATGGTTCTATTTAAATTTACTGGATGCAAAAATTATGGGTACCTGTGTTATTAGCTTATTGATATGGGTTACATTCTTCTTTTCATACAAATGCTGACAGGTTCAAGCAGTTGCATGGAATCATCATGAGCCACAAGTTCTTCTCAGTGGATCCTTTGATCATTCAATAGTCATGGTAATATAGCGCTTGCTTAGTCTGATGTCTATAGATTTGGATTGTCACTATACCTCACGGTGCAAGGCTTTTCTTTCTAAGATCACTTCCATGTGAAAGTTTTCTTTAATTAGTCAAGGTAATTAAGAGCTTTCTTAGTCTTGATGTCATTACCCTTATGCTTTGCAGAAGGATGGAAGGTTGCCTTCAGATCCTGGTTTCAAGTGGTCGGTCACAGCTGACGTTGAAAGCTTGGCCTGGGATCCGCATGATAAGCATTTATTTGTGGTGTGTGCTTCATCCTTCTATTTATGCTTTTCCTATACCTGTTTTTGAGTTCCTTCTATTTCTTCTTGACAAAGAAACAGAGGGGAACATTGTTTCTATGTTTTAAATGCATGATAGGTGTATATAGAGTTTTATTTGCGAGGTACTGAAATATCTTCTAAAATGCTGAGATATCCTTGTAGGTGAGTCTTGAAGATGGTACAGTTCAAGGTTTTGACATCCGTGCTGCCAAGTCTGGATCAGCTTCTGACCTTAAGCCAAGTTTTACCCTCCATGCACACGACAAAGCTGTTTGCACAATCTCTTATAATCCTTTAGCACCAAATGTACTATCTTCATTTTCATATTTTAATCCTCAGTTCTAGTTAGATGTTTAGATCATCAACTTCACTAACTTTCCTTACCATGTTTGACAGCTTCTTAGCACAAAAGGAGAGAAATAGAGTAAGGTTGAGAGTTGCTCAAAGAGAGGATGATTCCTCTTCCTCTATTATTGTAAATCTTGTACTCTCCCTACATAATGCAATGGCTTCTCCCATGGATGTAAGCGGTTTTGTCGAACCACGTTAAATATTATGTCAGTATGCTTGGTCTCCTATGAGTAAATATCAGTATATCACCAGTCGGAATTCCCAACAGTTTAAACATGTTTTTAGATGTTAGCACGAGTAATCACACTGTTCTGAATGTTTTCAGGGAGCTATCTTTTCTGTTTCCTTCTCAGAGGACAACCCTTTTCTGCTCGCTATTGGAGGCTCCAAGGGGAAATTGGAAGTGAGTTTAAAAACCCTATTTTATATTTATTGGAGCGCATATCTATGAGGAAGTTTGTATAATTTATCCTAATTTATGTCACTGAAATCTCGCAGCTATGGGATACATTGTCTGAGGCCGAGGTTGCTAGAAGATTTGGAACCACAGCAAGCTGAAATCACCGCTGGCTTCATTGATCAAGAAGGTAAAAGAGCTATGCTCCTCGTAAAATTCGAGAGCTACAGCAAAAACATGGGCCTTGTTATGAGCTAAGATTGATTTGGTAGGTGAAAGACATCGGTCCTGACATGGCAAGCATGTGTATTTAAGTAGACTGTAGCGAGAGCTGGTGTATTTATACGAGAATGAGTGGCAGTAGTGGTAGTCTCATAGCTTTTCCAATTTTGTGAGATGGCAGATGAGGTTTGGTTTCTTGTTTATTTATTTATTTTGCTTTTTTGGCATTATGATATGTAATTGTAATGAAGACCAACGTTAATTCATGCGTGAGTGAGAATCTTAAGAAATGAAAGCAAAACAAAAGCTAGATTCGACAGAAGATCACAGCTTTTAAAAGATGGCAAACATTTTTATAAAACGTATCTAAACTCACTCCTAAAGAGTAGCATCTTCCTGCACTGCTTCCGCAGAACTTAAAAGACTGCAACTGCTTAGACCCTAGTGTCTAGAGAGGAAGATTCTTGTCCATTTCGTGTTCTTCTCGTAATTCAAGTGTGAATGAATTGACCATAAGATGTCAACATTGCTTTACCTTATGTTTAATTGTCTTTTTCCTTGTTATCTTTTCTCCCATCTTTTCCCAGCATGTTCCATGAGGTTTCTCCGAACATAGCACAACAGAATCCCCTATAAAATATATTTTCTGTCTCGCCCAATCCCTTTCTCTCTACTTATCCAACGGCTGTTTTTTTTTTTTTACTGTGTCGGTGGGTTGTTTGAGGTTGCTGCTGGTCAGCAGAAGCTGCTGGCCACTTTTTTCCAACCACAGGCTCATCCATTAGAGGGTGGATCCCACCATTTTGAACCCACGTTTAAACGTAACCAAACATATAATTTTTGCGTTGTGGCTGCACCTCAGTTCCTGCCTCGTTACCAAACGGCACCTAAGTTACAGTAGAAAACAACAAGCCACGAGAAAGAATCACCTATCTTATGACACGTATTCAAACCAAGAAGTTCTTGCTCTTCATTAATTATCCTGGACAGTTCCCCTCAATAATTGTTATTCTTTATTTGGCTATAAGTTCCCTTGCTCTCTTCTTTTCATCGAAGTGATCGGTCTTCTATCGTTCTTTGCTTGCTCTTCACAATCCAAAATGGCTTCTCTCTTGAAGGAATTGCCCTCAATGGCTACAATTCTCTCTGCGTACGCATCCCTATCCGGTTTATCCATGCTTATCCGCACCATCTTGAATGAAATGATTCCAGGGGGTATGCGTGACTACATAGCTACGAAGTTCTCAGATTTCTTTGCTGCCTACTTCTCCTCAGAGTTCACCTTCATCATTGAAGACCGATGGCAAGCTGTGGATAATGAAACCTTTCGAGCTGTTGAGGTCTATCTTCCAACCAAAATCGGCCATTCCACCGAAAGCCTTGTTTTAGGTACCAGTGACACGAACAACATCACTGCCCCACCTAAACCAGGGATTCCCGTTGATGCTAAAGTAATTGATGTTTTTCAAGGTATGCATTTTGAATGGAAACTCTGTGAGAAAGAAGCGAAAAAGTACTCCTATCGCCAGAAAAGATACTTCCAGTTGAATTGCAAAAAGAACTACAGAGAACATGTGATGCAAAGCTACTTGCCACACATTAGCAAGACTGCAGCTTCAATCTTGGACAAGAGGGAGACCCTCAACATCTATACTTATCATACCCAAGATTCTATGTGGGAATCTACAGTGTTTAAGCATCCAGCTACTTTTGAGACTATAGCAATGGACCCTGACCTGAAGAAGTTCATAACTGAAGATCTTGACTTGTTTGTGCAAAGAAAGGAATACTTTCGGAGTGTTGGTAGAGCTTGGAAAAGAGGGTACCTTCTTCATGGTCCACCAGGGACTGGAAAATCCACTCTCGTTGCTGCCATTGCAAACTATCTAAGATTCAACATCTATGATCTCCAGCTCCAAGGTGTAAGAAATGACTCTCAACTCAGGAGGATACTCACCTCCACAACCAATCGCTCAATTCTTCTTATTGAGGACATTGATTGCAGTACAAAAAATTCACGTTCCCGCAATCAAACAAGGAATCCAAAGGAAGATGGTGAGGAAGATGATGATGATCAACGTGATAAGAAGATTTCTTTTGATCCTGGGGTAAGTGAGTTTTGAAAGAATTTATCTCCCAAGTTTATCTTATTAGGAATTAACTTATTTATAACCCTTCACAGCTTTACTAATTAGACTTCACAGATAACTTTATGCCAGAAATGATTAATCAGATTAGATCAAATTAACTAGAATATATCTGGAAAAAAGATTTATTAATCACATTGATGCCATATTGCCTCCGAGTTTTCCATTTTTCCATATCGAATAAATCATATTTTTCTTTAAATCTTCTCAAAGGTGACCTTATCTGGTTTACTCAACTTCGTTGATGGACTATGGTCAAGCTGTGGGGATGAAAGAATAATCATTTTCACCACAAATTACAAAGAGAAGTTGGACCCAGCATTGTTGCGCCCAGGACGAATGGATGTTCATATTTACATGGGACATTGTACTCCCGCAGCATTCAAGAAGCTTGCCTCTACATATCTTGGGATTAAAGAGCATGTCCTTTTCAAATGCATTGAAGATCTCATTCATGGTAGAGTTATTACCCCAGCAGAAGTTGCACAGCAACTTATGAAATGTGACAATCCCCAGGTTGCACTTCAAAGTCTAATTGAGTTTATAAATCAGAAGGAGACTACTGAAATGATGGATAATGGGGCTAAAAAGGAGGATCAAGAAGAGGTCATAAAAGAAGAGGTCGTGAAGTGTAGAATTGAAAGCATGAAACAGGATGTGAAACAATCCAAGATTCTAACGACATCCATTTACCTGACCTAGCAAGATGGTTTGTTTGCTTCCATCAAGTAATGTCTTAGTCCCTACTTATTGGATTTTCCTTTTGTGAGATAGCTCTTGTTGCATTGTGAAACGTGTTCAATGATCAAAGGGTTTTTAACATGGTAATGAAACTCAACCGTTATATAATCTAGTTCAAGATCTGGTTAGTGGTTTGACTAAGTTTAATAACAAAACAATATTCAATTTAATAAAATAATTATGTTGATTAATGTACTAGCATTTTCTCTGTAAATTTTAATTTATCCCATGAAGGTTGAATGGTTTCTCAATTTTCCTTCTTGATTATAATTTCCACCCTAAACTTTGTTTAAGATTTTTTTTTTAATTAACATAAATGTCCGGGCCGATTTAGATGTACCTTGATTAATTTCACAGATCATGAAGTTAATAACTATGTAAATTTCTTATGATTATTACATTAACAATTATAAGACTCAAACTTGAAATCACATGAGAAATAAACATCTTGATCTTAAACTCTTATCATTAGGTCATCTATTATATGGTTTTAAGACTTTCATTCGATGGACTCTGTTGATGATTTCACACTGTTTATATTATAATTAATCCTTTAAATTTTTTTGAAAAATCAATCAAGCACTCATTCTTAAAACATACTAACAATATTGTTTTTCGAATTAGGTTTATACTTTCTTTCCTTTTTCCTTTCAATCTATCTCCTTTTATTACGCTAACAAAATAAAATTGATGATGTGACCTTTTTTATATTCTTAATTGACCCCTAAGGTTTTTTAAAATATATTAATCGGTAAATATTCCTTCCTCAAGAACATATCAACAATCTTACCCTTTCACTTACAATTATACTTTATATTTTTGTAGTATTAGATTTCTCAAAATTAATAAACTTTGAATGTTAGAAAAGTATCAATAAAATGAAATTATATAAGACTTCATTTTGAGACTAATTAGAATACTCCAAGGTGCTATATTGAATTTTAATAAGATTTATAATCAATCCATTAATAACATGGAGATTAATAAAAATACTCCAACACTTCATCTTTATTATCTATTCCAGACATCATACTAGATAGATATTATATTCATGGACGATTCACCTTAAAGATACTTTGATGGCTAAAAGTATGGAGGTTCAATTCCTCTCCAATTTTTTTTATGGTTAAAGAATTTATTTCTAGTTGTTTTGCAACAATTAGAAGATTTGGTAAAAGAAATAGAGGGTTTTGCATCGATTGCGAAAATTTTTCCTTAAAATTTTTTCCATTACAGTCTTCTATAGGAGTCTAGGCAAAAATTCTTTTATCTTGTTGGAGGAATATCATCACATAATTTTCTATGAATGTTTATTTATTTTTCTAGCATAATATAATTTTTAATTATTCATCTTGAATCCTTTTATGAATGATATGGAATAAAGAAAGAAATAATGTGGTCATAGTCTATTATGAATTTAGTTGGTATCATCTTTTAATATTATCACTCATGAGAAAAAATAAATAGAAAAATGCTTTAGTTGTGCAAAACATAAAATTTAATATAACAAAATTAATAAACTATATTTATGGCCAAATCATAATTGAAATTCTTTTAGTTAAAGTTCAAGAGTATAATTAAAGCCATCACACTAATAGTTATTGATCATAATAAATTTGTAAAAAATGATCTCTTATTTGATGATTAAGCTAATATTTGAATTATGTGTGGTCAAAATAAATATTTATGGTGATTTTTCTAGATTTTGGTGAGAGAAGTTTTATGAAATTTAATATGATGAATTGATAAGTGTTTGATTGAGACTTTTTTAAAATCTCAAGAGACCAATCTAGATATAAATCATGTTGAGTTATTAATTTTGTTAGTTTGAGGAAAATAGATAGAAAGAAGGATTCCAACCTTGAAGAAAGTCATATAAACATATTTCATTAGAAAAAAAAACATAAAAAATAATGAAATAATTCTAAACTAGGACTAAAAAAACATAAATTAACTAGGAAAATATAACCACTCTTTAACATTAACTTTCGGATCTAATTTGAATGTTTTATCGACATAATTTCAAGTAGCTATAATAAAATTTCATGGTAAATTTTTAATATGATCTAACAATTAGATTAGAAATTATGTTTAAAAACTGCATTCGACCAGAATCTCCTGCATCAATTTCTTGAGAAGAGGCCAAGTAATTGTCTCCCAACATTTATCTCTTTCCTTTTTCTGTCTTTCTGGTTTTCTTGTAGGCAAATTATCTCTTTGAAATCCATTAGTTAGATTTCATGAATAATCGGGTCTGCAATAGTGTTGTTATTTTCCTTTCAGGCATTGGACTGCCCCACTTGCTTCTATAACAAGTACTGTTCTTAATTCATAGCTTGGTAAAATCCCTAGTTCTCGTCCCAGGGATTTAAAATCAAATATTGTTCTCTCCCAATAAGGGAGAGGATTAGGAATGCGAAGGCTATAATCTAGTTGTATTAGTGTTTAACCTCTAAATAAGAACCGAAAATATGAATAACTTGATAACCATTACTACTTCTGTAGGTTTTATACATCCATCATCCGAATTTTGAATCATTTACATTTTCTCTTTTTAAAAAAAAAAAAAAAAAATCCCTGAAACACCGTAGGTAACACCATGAGGCTTGTTGAACTGCATCGATGACATGCTGTCAAGCTTTGGAGAAGAAAGAATCATCATATCTTCACAACCAACTACAGAGAGAGACTAGACCCAGCATTGCTTGCATTGACATATCTAGGAATTGAAGACCATGGGTTTTTCAAGTGCACTGAAGATCTAATTCAGAGGATATCAGTTACCCCAGCAGAAGTATCACAGCAACTTAAGAAATGTAACAAAACGCAAGGTGCTATAGAAAGTCTCATCGAGTTTCTGAATATGGAGGAAGAATCAGCAGAGGAGGATAATGACAAGGAAGATGAAATGATTTTCTTCTTGAATCAAGCAGGACCATTTCCTGCCTGCCATTTTAAATACAGATTGCATTCTAATTTTCCAGTTGAATTCGCTTGAATTCCTAACTCCTAGCTTCCAAAAATGAGATCATATTACCTTGGCATGGACGAAAAGGATAAACCCTGAAGGAAAGTGCATGATGGCGGAAATTCAACTTTAGCAGATGCTATGGTTTCAATTAACTCTTTTATTAGATGCGCCAACATGAAAACTTCATCTGCTTGATTTTTTGTCACCCAATCTTCCAACGCCCTGCACACAAATCTCAATCTTTAACTACAACTTGAAGAAAAGGAACAGATGTTTTCTAAGTGAATCATTAACATAAAAGAAAGTGCGACATGATTCGCGCCTTCCTCAGTCTTTTAAGGCGATATTTTCACTGCCATGGTATGGACCTCTACCAGACTGGCAACCAAAATTATTAAAAATTTTGTCAAGTCAACTTTTTTTTTCTTCTTATTTGTGTGTGCGTGCACTTTGGGGTTGTATAATCCAGCACATATTCAAGATTCTACCAGGAGTCTTATCGAGATTTGGTTGTTTATTTTGAATCACCACCATCAAGAATACAGCCATGCATTCTTCGGTTACTAGAAAAGACTGTCAAGCAAACAACCAAAGATATTAATTAGGAGACCAACCTCAGTTGCGATTCTGTATTGCTGCTACAATCTGAAAACAGAACCTTGATAACAGGGTGTAGATCTAACTTCAAAACTGAATCTGTATTGCTCTCTGTGTCCAAACAATCACCACTGCAGCACCATGAATTTGGGTTTACAAGGACAATCTGAAGCATGGGAGATTTTGTTCTCAAATCCCTGACCACAGTCCTGAATGATAATTCATCTTTTGCACTTTCCACTAGCTGACTTGTGAACATTCTCTCCAGAGTATATTTCCTGTTCAGGATGATCAATTTAACTTTTTTTTTTGAAGCTCAAGGCTGCTATATCCCATATATAAACCTTTAGATTCACTAGATAATTTTTTGTGATTTCTAATTAGCTAGGAATGCACAAGTGCGGAAAAATATTAAGAAAGTACAGCAACCATGTACCTGAAAAGGTCAGCTGGTCCACCAACTGGCAGAGAAGTGGAAATGTAGCATTTAAAAAGTCTAACTCCATCATCTACAGGCATGTCCCCATTTGCACATGGATAAGCACCAATAAGAGATGAGCACTGTGGGCAACCAAATTGCTTCCATTCAATATCGGTAGATAGATTATAGGATCTAGCAATGAAAGCATCTCCAAGAAAGCCATTGAGGAAAGATCTCTGATTTATCCTGAGTTCCATATCTTTTGTGGTTTTCTGGTCTTCCAAAGAAGGTCCACACACATCATGGATTCCACCTTCATCAGTATAATCTTGATTATGATGTACTGAATCACAACAACCTGGACCTGGAGCCACTTTTTCAGAGAGATCTGATGCTGCTAGTGCAGACAATAATATACTACTATTAGTTTTTTCCTCTGCAACTTTAAATTTGACATTCTCACCATGGTTTTCCAATTTGGAACATGAAGACCCTGATTTTCCATTTACACCATGGATCACTCCGCATTGACTGTCACACCTTGTAGCTCTTCCAGATTCTGTTTCAAAATCACGCATAGCTTCTTCACTTAAACCTTCATTGCCAGGCTCCTGTTCAGGCTTGCACGTTTGGATTCTATATTTTTCAGAAAATTTACATCCAGCAAGATCATCACTGCAAAGTGTAACAGCTGTAGAATTCAACATGCACACACCCATTGGACATGCATATGCATGTGCATACCTATTCACCAACTTCTCACTGGCACCTCCAAATGAACAACAGCAACCTCCAAACCAGTTGTCAGCCATCTCTGGCCAATTAACCGATGGCATTTCCACAAATTGCCTACATATGAATAGAAATTCTGAGGAAAGCTAAGACTAAAAAGAAAATTATTAAAGTGATGCCATAAACGTAAGTGCAAATTAACGACTCAAAGCAGCCTATATAAAAGCTCCCGTTTCTACAGCCTACATATCCCAATTTTCATTTGGTAAAACTATAAATGGTATAGTGAGGTATTGAAAACTTATGGATGAATTCCAATAAATCAACCATACTCATAAAATATGCATATTCAAGCAAAATCAAAAGGAATTAACTAGAACGAGCAATCAACAGTCTTACTTTAAAGGACTTCTAGTCAGTCTATTCGAGCAACTTCTGCAATAAAAATGAACTCCTTCCATTGAGGATAAGCTCTTTAAATCTGAACCAAACAATTAAAACACATCAGAATCAAAAACCAAGTCCAGCACGACTAATGCCCAACTCCAAGTCATAACACAGACAATCACATTAAGCCAAGATCAATTATTATAAGTTAAAACCTTTCGCCTGTTCTCTTCAATCAAAATTATAACTTTAACTGAACTTTTAAATCAAACCCAACAGAATACTTAACCCAAACAACTCCAAAAAAAAAAAATTATTGTAAATTACCAGAATCCATAATGATTGGGTTTAACAAATCCAAATCCTCGTTCCTCTCACTTTCATCATCACTCAAATTCAGCAAATCAAATGTAGAAACTAAAGGGTGATCAACAGGAAGAAGCAAAACAAGCTTAACTTCAATATGATCATCAGAAGCTTTAGCATTTACTGGAGATTCAGGATCAATTAAAACCCTAGGAATCGGAACCCTAATTGAAACTTCACTGGTTTCTTCATTCTCGGTGAAGGTAACTAAAAGGTGGGATTTTGAGAGGTTTAATTGAGCTTGAAGGTGGTGAACTGAAGGTTTTGATTGTGAATTGAAGAGAAAGAGCTTTAGATTTGGTGATTGGGATTGAGTTTCCCATGTGAATCTCCATTTTTTAGGGTTTTTGAGAGACATTAGGGTTTTTGAATTTTGTTTATGTTACAGCGAAGGGCATGTGTTTGCGTAAAATTAAACGGGGAGTTTTAAGGGTCAATTTCATGGCACGATTTCTTTTAAAAACTTTGTTCACTTCAATTGACCCCTTGACGTTTCATCATTTGTTAGTAAGGTCCTTCCATCCAGGGATTAACAAAAATTATACTTTTTTATTTTATTAATTTTAATTATTTTCAAATATATACATGGTTTATCAATAAATATTTTAAAAAATTAAAGTCAAGCATTTAATAAATTTATATATAATTTAATTTTAAAACAAAAATCATTGAATTAACCCATATACAAAAAAACCTTTTTGATAATGGATGAAAGGTAAGGGGGTAATTGTCATACAATATAATTCTGGGAAGAAACTGATAAGGACCATGTACTTAAAGGGGTCAAATGAAATTAGCCCAACTTTTATTTTGTTGTTGTTTGGGCTACAATAGTTAATTTTAGGCCCATGAAGGGAAGGTTTAACCCTATCAAATTATGGGTTAGGAGTGTTGTTACATCATATTAATGGGCCTGATCTAATGAAGGGTTAGGGTCTAATCCTATTGAATTGTCTCAGTTCAAATTTAGAAAATATTGTAGAAAAATAATTTTCTAATAAATGCCTCACCCAAGACTCAGGTAGGAAGAGCTCAAGTGAATATGGCAAACATAATTTTAAAAAATATTCTTTATTATTAAATTAAAAAGAAAAATTATCTTTGATACAGCAGTAGTAAAATGCTTGAAGTTTAAATAACCCAGTAACTCATCTCATTATAATTTTTTTTTTATGAAATTATATTATTATAATTTGTAGTTAAAGCTTTAGTTTTTTTTTAATAGTAAAAAGTTGTGAGCTTTGATACAAACAAACAGTTAAATTTTAAAATAATTAATTTACTATTTTTATTGTAAATAAATAAAAAATTACCTATCATAAAACAAATTAATTTACTATTTTGATGTAATGATATAAAAAATAAAAATAAAAACAATAAAAATTATTTTAATATATTTTTAAATAAAAATACTTTTAGAAAATATCATATACCATAGCTTTGGGTTTGGAAATCTTTTAAGAATTGTCTTTGAAATGTTTTTATATATATAACAAAATGCTAAGCTTTTTTAATCCGGTGGGTTATGTGTACATAGATCCATGTCATCTCTATATTCTCCTAGATGCTTTCTTTAGTTTTTGATTCTAGGTGCATGGTGATGCTTTCAAGAACAACATGATAAGGATATTGTTGAATTTTTTTATTTATTTGCTGGGAGGTCATTTTGGATTTTTGTTTCATTTTCAACAATATAATAGATAATCGAGTTGCAATTGCATAATTAATCAGAAAATTAGACGCCACCACCAAAATTGATGTGGACATATATTGATATAATATATGGTAATGTCATCACAATGGAGATGAAGACTTTATGCAATTCCTTGTATGTAGAGCCAATAACAACTCCAAGCCATGAAGAACAAAATAAAAAAAGTTTAATTTCCTCCATGAGAAAGCTATAATTTTGTGGAGTTCTTGTAGTTAATTATTAATTAGGAGCATGAATGGTGATTGAAAAATAAATATTATGATTCAATAGTCAAAGAGGATCCAGGGGATCCTGCATGGTGACATGGTAATTAATATCGCTTTATTCCAGCATTACATTATTTCGAACACAACATATATATAATTAATTATATATATTTGAATATATTTTAGTGGTTTAAATTATTAAATTTCTAGTAATTATATATGTATTAATAGTTAATCCTATAAATTCATAATAGTATTTGGCTATGGGTAAAGATAAGGGATATATATATATATATAGTGGGAGAGCTAGAAAATTTTAAATGGAGGGCAAATTATAAATATTTAATATTATATATTATATAAATATGTGTTTTATATATAGAAATCAATTTAAAATTCACATCCTAATTTATATAAAGTAAAATTAATTTAAGAATATTTTTAAAATAAAAAAATATTATAATTATTTTTTTAAGTTTTTATATTTTAAAATTACTTAATAGTGACTTCATTATTAATTTTATTAAAGATATTCTTTCTCAATATATACAATGAATCTTTTATTCATCTATTTCTAAATCTTATATGGACTAGTGAAATTATTGATAACAATTCTTTGTTAATTTATTATTTTACATAAATAGATTAAATATAAATATTAATATATTTTTTTTATTGTATCCCTAATTTTTTTAGTTGTTTAGTACTTTATTTTTAATCACTAGTACGTCAATCACCATTATTTTTCATATAAAATTCATAACAATATACATATTAATTCATCAAAATTCATTTCAATTCATATTCATATACAATAATATTATACATAAACATATTAATTTAACAGATCTATAAATAACAAAACTAAAATTAAACAATAAAATAAACAGAAAAAATGAATGAAACTCACCTAATATAAAGTATAAAAAGTTACTTGCTTAATTAATTAATAGTTTAGAATTTTTAAAAAAAATTATAGAAAAAAATGTAGGAACAATAATTAAAAAAAACTTGTTGAATTATTATATTAAAATTTTAATATAAATAAATTTCTAAAAAGAAAGATTAAGGGGGCAATTGCCCCCTTAATCCTCATTGTCGCTGTGCCAATATATATATATATATATATTGTATTTTTTATTTTAGAAATAGATTTATTTTATATACATCACTATTTCTTCAATTAAATATATTTCTATCTTTTTAGTATTTATATTGTCCATCACAAGACATTGACTAAATTAATACAACATATTAAGAACTAATTAATCTGTTCTTAGCTAAAGTCGCTTCCACCTTCTTCTTCAATATATATGATACCCACTTGAAAATTTAAAACTCCATTTAACCTAACTAGACATCAACCTGGCCACTTTACTAGAAAATGCGGGACTAAATTACTTTGTCCAAATTTGCTGTCCACATTCTTTCGTCATCATATGAACCAAGGAGATTGTATTTGACTCAGATGCAAGAACACTAGCTAGATCTTAAAACACATCAATGGTGGACGCCGCCTTCCTTCCTTCTCCTTTTCATATTTCGCATAAATGGTGTGGTGAAGTCTTTCGTCCATGATGCATGGATCTTCCATGCGTCTATATTGAAGTAAAAAATTAAAACATTCTTATGATTAGAACTAATTTGAACATGGTAGAGCTCATATATACTAAACCAGTCAACCATTCTTTTCTTCCTTAACTTCTGTACAGTAGTACAATTCAAGACTTTTCTGTTTGATTTTCTGTTTTAAAAGAATTTTTTTAAAAAAGTGAATTGATTAATCAATGAATTGCCCAAGCCTCCGATCCTAGCTCTTGAAACACCAAAAGATTCAGAGGGATAAAAAATTGTTTGTTTTAGAGCACGACATGTGAATACTGTCTATGCCCTTTTTATGGCTACCAAAATGGAGAGCTTCGATCGAAAGATGAACTTATTTACCATATTAAAAAGATGAAATATCAAGAATAAAAAGATGACAGGTTTTTAAATTAATTATTATTATCCCATAACAAATACTTAATACATTCAAATCATTACCTTCATCAAAAAAAAAAAATCAATTTAATTACAAATAAACTCATGATTCTTTAATTTCCATGGAACATATATAGCTTTTTTTGGCTTACATTGTTAAAGACAACGTCAAATTATTGTTGGGACGAACAAGGGCTATGAATTTGAGGTTGTCCAACATTCATTTGCCCAAAAACAAATTAAGATAGGAACTAAAAAAACTTAAAATAAACCCAAGCAAAGATTGCTCACCATTATTGTGGCAACACATTTTTGTTTAAAAAAACGTCTTGAGTGCAGAGCATATCCAAGAGGCGCAAAATAAATTAGAGAAAAACTTGGCAAATGTGTGTAAAATTGCTTAAATGTCTGAGATCCATGGAAGAAAAGGAAACAAAATTGCAAAAATCATGGTAAAATGTTTTTTTATTTGATGATGAAAAAAAAAGGACTCGTTCTTTTTGGATTTTAAAGGTGTACCTTTTAACATCAAATTGATATATTCAAATAAATTTAGTAAATTTCTTTCTAATCTGAATAATTAAGGGAAAAAATCATACATAGTACAACACTTTTGCGGTAAAAATTGGTTTTTTAAAGAGTTTTTAGTGTGAAGAATTATCGAATTAATATTTATTAAATGCTTTTTAATAATTTTAATGTACTAATATTAAAATTAAAAAAATATTTAATTATATTTTCAATTAAAAATCATTATCAATCACAAATGCAATGCCATTTACAGAGAACAACCAATATAAAGTTATTTCACTGCTCATTACATAATTAATTCACCATAATCAGTCACAATCTTCAAAATTATACCCTGCTAGAACCTGTACATTTTTTTATTCATCACAACCAACACAAACACACCGAAAAAAAGAGAGGATCAAAACAACAGGAGACACCACCAACAGCATCAATTACAACCAAATTACCACACATAATAATTTTAGTACATGATCATGTCCATGATAGGTTGATTCAAATGGAAATCAGCATTATTCCATGGATTCGTGAAGAAATCATCACCGAGCTGATGACCAAAATCACTAGTAGTGGGGGCAGCAGCATCCTCATGACGTTCAAAAGTGCCACTGCAAAAGTTGACGTATTCAATAATTTCATTGAGAGAATTCAATCTGTGGCTCAGCTCAGCCA
>NW_011499868.1:1474520-1491386 GCF_000495115.2 Populus euphratica | reverse complement strand
ACGGATTTTGAGAACTGGGTTGTGTATTTGTATGAGCAAAGAAAATATTTGTAACAATAACCTTATCAGGCTTATCTATAAAGGATGATGTATAGGTAGAGAAGAAGCAAATGAAGGCTGGGAATCTTTCTACTGGGAGGATGAGGATAAGAAGAAGAAGAGGTTTCTGAGGGCATTGGTAATGGAATTTATAGACTCTGAATTGCACACGGGAAGAAATTATTTCAATTAAAATATTGGAGGAAAAAAAAAGATTGAAAGGGGAAAAAAGTGCAGATATCATAAAGCTCTTGGTCTTGCATGTTCATGTGGAGTAAATGATAATTACTGGGTGGCAAGTTTTATCAGTTCAAAGCCAAAATTAAATCCCACAAAGGAGAATGTAAGTTTTCATAATTATTTTAAAGCTTGCTACTACGATTATTCTCAGTGATGTTCATCACGTTATTTATGAAAAATAAAGTTGATTTAGTACAATGAGATAAAAAATTATAAGTTAATTGATGATTTGGTTAATCGGATTAAAATTATTAGTTTTTTTTTAAAACAATATTATATTTTATTTTTTAAAGAACAGAGCTAGATTTCCTCATGGCTCTGCATCATCATGTTAGTTTCATTCTTTATAATGGTTTTTTTTTTTTTTGGTTAATTTGTTAGTGATATTTTTTAACGGACCGTATCTGTAAGTGCCATGGCTAACCTGGCAACATTTCATTATTTTCTTGGAGAAAGAGAAGTGATCTGCTAGGTACTATATAGTATATTGTGCAATCTTTAGCCGTACAAATGGCACATGCATGGTGCCAGATTCATGAGTGCTGGTGGTGGCCTTAAAGAAGAAAACTTTGGAGTGGCTTCTACCAGCTGTGTGGGACACTAGACACCTAGCTCACGGGCTCTGTTTTTCCAACTTGCATGAGCTTGCATCAAATTTGAGATGCAATCATGGTTACTGGACCCGAGCCCAAGTGGCTGGTTCAATTCGGAAACATGTTCGTTCTTTAAAAAGAACCAGACAAAAAGTAATGAAAAATCTGTCCGAAACTGTTAGACGAGCAGCTTCAACACCCAAATCGGGTTTGCGAGTTGATGTAGAATATAACTGATTCAAAAGCTAAACTGGTATAGATTTAAGAGAGAATAGAAGAAGAAATTGATTCGGTTTGATTTGATAAAAGCCCAGTTTAATATGTTACTGGTTGATCTAGATAAAACTTGATTAATATTTATTAATTTATTTAAAAAAATTAAATAAAAACATCATTAATTTAATTTTTTAAAAAAATTAAAATTTATTATTTTAATATATAACTAGAGTGTTATTTCAAGTTAAATTTTTATAAATGTAGTTAGATGTTGGTACTTAATGAACTTTTAGATGGTTGCTTGAAGGACCCAACGGCTAAATAACTTTTTACTGTTTTTATATAAAAAAAACCTTAGAAAGATTCTTTTTTATTTAAAAAAACAACATTATAAATTATTTCTTATGATTTAACATTAAAACATGCCTTTTGAAATATAAAACTTGACTGGCATTCAAGAAATCATCCTATTTAGAGTGTGTGTTTGTTTTAGAGGTAAGAGTTGTGGTTTGAGGTGGGACCCATTAAAAAAGCTATAAAAAGCAAAAAATATTATTTTTTGTGGTTGAGTTTTGTGCATAAATGAGTTATACTCAACCATAATCTCAACCACAAAAGCTAAAACAAACACTCTTTTAAAAACAAATCTTATTAATAGCAAAAGATTGTTTCTATTTGTTACAAATCCTATCAAAGAGAAAATAAGACAAATATTAAAGTATATAGCATCCTTGTAAAAATATAAATAAACACATTTCAATATAAATACAAGAAAAAAAAGCTATACTCTGAAACCTTAGAGCATTTCCAATGGAGAAGTCAAATGGATAGCTAAAAATAAAAAATTAATATTTTGATTTTTCTTTTTTTGTTTTGTACACTCCAGGAGGAAAGCCAAACAAAATGCTAAAATGTCTTTTATTTTCCATAAATGCTATTTTTACATATCTCTTGAAAAAGCCAAAACCAACAAAGTGGGACCACTAAAAAAAAGACCAATTAAATGCAGACATGTGGAAAAAAATAACATTAAACATATTAAAAAATAATAAAATATTTGTTTTTTTTACTTTAATATAAATGGCTCTTCAAATGGCTTTTTTCCATTAGATTAGATATGGTAAAATAAGCTATATTTATACTATTTAAAATGCTATTTTATTAATTTAGCTTTTCAAAATAGCATTTTACATTGGAGATGCTCTTAAAACCCATGCACCGAGTGCTAGCTAAAAAAAAAAAAAGAATACAATGAACAATGAAAAGAAAGTGAAAAACTTGATCCTCACTTACCTTTCAATATATATAAATAGAAACAAATAGAACTGTGCATGAGAAGAAAAGGAGATCAAAGGGTTGTTTGTGTGTATGCGCGCGCACAAAGATGAGAAAAAAATGTGTGTGTATAAGGGTAAGAAAAAAATCAAAAAACCAATTAAATTTAAAAAACAAAAAAAAAATAACAAAAAAAATTGAACAAAAAAAACTGAGAAAATCAATTAAAATTTTTTTAAAAATTTTTAGTTTGGTCTAGTTTTAGAACCTTGAAACTGGCAAAACCTCAACTGAACCGAACCAGTTCGGTTTAAGGGACACTTAAATGACACGGTCTTCATCTTCATCTACAGCCAGCCACATCCCTCTCGCGCACAATCTTTATCTTCAAATTAGCCAGTCAGTCACATTCCTCTCTCACATGGTTACATCCGACTTTGAAGTTTGAATCGTAGGACACACACCACACTGGCACACCAAGCAAGTTTTTCACAAGACTTACATTATCTTAATTTTCAAACTAGTCATTTAGCCACATTCCTTTCTCATACGGTCACACCCGATCTTAAATCGTGTCACAACTCAATACTAGGTATAAATTTTTTTTTGCCAATCTCTATTTTGTTTATATATATATATACATGCTCTGTGATTATGTGTATTTGTTTGAGCTGCGATTAATTTACCAACAATGTTTTGGTTACCCAACATTGTGAAGATCAATTGCATCCTGTGATTAATATTTTTTTTGTATTCTATGGATTCTGGGAATATGGATAAAGTTAACTGTAGGGATGATTAATTTATCAATTTATTTTAATTATAATGTCAAGGTTATTTCTGGATAAGGTTCTGTTAATGAATAACGAGTTTTTTCTATTAAATTTTGTAAGGTTCCTTATTTGTGATATGTATTCTTTTATGGGTTAATTAAGCTGGTAATGAAGATATCTTAAAGAGATCTAGAGTTCTGTATTAAAGTGAGAAAAAGAGAAGAAATCACAAGCAAAGAAGTTGTCTTCAAGTTTTTTAGATATTAACAATAATCCTTGCCATGTATTTCTGGTTCAGTTTTTAAAAATCCATGTTTAAAATTGGATTTGTTTAAATAAACAGTATGAATGAATTTTTAAAGAATTAATTTCAAACCTATACATTTATTTTTATTAAATTTTAAATTTATAAACTTATAAATTTTTAATTTTTGCTAAAAAACAAAATTATCTAACTTTCGTAGAGCACTAATTAAATAACTAATTACTTCTAAAATAATATAAAATTTATTATCAATTACAAACTAAACCGTACTTCAAAATATTTCGACTGTATAATTCAAAGATATATATATATATATATCCAAATACTAATGAAAATGAAACTATTTTAGTCCAAACTATATTTTCAAAGCATTAGATAATGAATTTTATCATTTTGATCTTAAAGAAATTTTCATGCAAGCCTTTTCGTTCATGTTCCGAAGATTTTCATATATTTTTTAAAATTGACACTGATTTAGTCCATAAATGTGCATCCTATACCCTTTCACTCTTTTTTAATAATTCTTTTCTTAAAATCATCATCATTTTAGTATATAAAATATACAAATTAAACTTAAACTATTAAAAAACAAATCTATAAAAGGATGCAATTGAGAAATGGAGGAAATATTCAGAGCTTAATTGATAAAATTTACAAGTTTGAGATATCATTGAAAATAAATACATTAGTTTGGGATTAAAAACACTTTTGGAGTTGTGATACAATTTGTTTTTAATTAAAATTTGATTTTAAATTTTTTTAATATTTTTGAATTATTTTTATTTTAATTAAAATTTTTATTTTTATTTTTTCAATATTTTTGAATTATTTTTATGTGTTGATATAAAAAATAAAATTTAAAAATATTATTTTAATATCTTTTAAAACAAAAAATACATTGAAAAACAATTTCTAATTTACTCTTAAACACCTTCTAAATTGAGATTTTCTCTTTTAAATTTATAATCCGAATTGACACTGAAATCAATCAACCTAGCAAATTAAAGTTACAATTAAGGTTATTAAAATCACATTTTGACTCGTAAAATTATATAATTTTACGAGTCAAAACATGCTTTGTGTGTTAAATTATTTGAAAAATAAAAAATAAATAAAATCAAGTTAAAATCAAATAAAATCATTAAGATCGAGTGAAATCATGTAAAATCACAAGTTTAGTACTGATTGAACGATTTCACCAATACACAAAAACTGAAGTAAATATTTCTCCTATGCTCTAACAGTCTAGTGGCTATTGGCTAGGTAAATACATAGTCACTTTAATTCTTCACTCCAATCATCACGCCAGATCGCATTTTGAGTGTTTCTTCCTTTCCACTAAATACAAATCTCTACTCTCCTTCTCTATTAACCAATCGGCTACCATAAAAACGACGACGATCAGTCCATTCTTTGCTCCAGTGACCCCATCATCGGTCCAGTCTTCGCTCCATTGATCAGTACAATCTTCACTCTAGTCATCAGTGCTCACGATCACGACTTCTTTTTCATCAACAACGCGCAACGATCTCCTTTCTTTCCCATCATCAACAACTCATGGCTTCCTCTTCAATCTTCATCAACAACGGCAAGACGACAACGATCTCCTTTCTTTCCCATCATCAATAGCTCATAACTTCCTTTTCATTAACAACAACAGATGACATCGATATACCATAAATTGTTCTCCTATACCTCCAATTTTCATGTGATTGCCCGTGATGTAATATTTCCATGTGTAGACTTTCAAAATATTAAACTGTAATAGTGTAATATATCCCCTGTATAGATGTGGATGAATTGAATTAATGGAATAATTTTATAATGTTTTGCTTAGTATGGTGAATTGAATTGATGAAATGATTTTAATGTAAAATTGATGTTTTTACTTAGCATCCTAATTAAGGTCCTTTCATGCATTGAGTTTGTTTAATATGATGAACTGATGAAATGTGTTTGTCTTATTAAATGTGTCTGTGGAATGTGAAAATTAAAATATGTCTCTATCTTATTGAAATTAGAATGTATATCTACCTGATTTTATAAAAAAATTAGTTGTATAATATATATGTATAGTCTATTTACTAAAATAAATTGAAAATATTATAATTTTGTGAAATTTTATATATAACAAAAAGTTTATTAATTATTAATTAATAAAAAGTTATTTAAATTATATATAAATTTTTATTTGAATCATGTATTTTAAGGTGCTGTGAATTTTTATTTAAAATATGAATTTTTTAATATATTTTAATTTTTTTTTATAATTTTATAATCTGTTTTCAGAATCCAAGTTTATTTTATATTTGTTTTTGTCGTATTAAAATCGTAATTTTAACAAGCTTGGTACAGCCTTAATTAGCCTTATATCCAACACCTTCCAGTAATCCTGCTGCACCCAATAATACCCTGCAATTAGGGTTTTAGGGTATAAATATAATATAAAAAGCAACGCTTGAAACAGAACATCCAGCATAAAACCCACGAACAAATTACTTTCACTCATTCTTATTAATCGATCAACTTCCATTCTCATATGATTTTCCCCTGAATTCAAAATTTGTTCTTTTATCTTATTTATTCTGTTGTGTGTTGATAAGAAAAGGAAAAAAAATTTGAGCTTTGAAGAGGAATAATGATAGCAGCAGTTTCGTGGGTACCCAAAGGGGTTGCAAAGTCTGTACCAAGTGTAGCAGACCCACCTTCAAAAGAGGAAATTGAAGAGCTGATCAAAGCTAGTGATTTAGAGAGAAGGTAAGCTACTATTTTCTCCCTTTTTCTTTCAAAAAAGTTTACTTCTTTTTGTGTTTCAATGGCTGTTAGTTGTTGAACGTACGGTTTTTTTGCTATACGGTTTGTTGGCTGATTCACTTTTTGTGTATTTTCAATGCTGTTAATAATTGAATGGGAGGACTAGGCTTAATGGAGCATTGTAATGTTGATTATCTGAGTGCTACAATAGCTGAGTTTTAAACCAGGAGGTTAATTTGGAGGTGTTGATTTTATAGCCTAGTGTCATTGGGTTTGAGTTTTTGAGACCCATTTGATGAAAAAACAAAATTTAAATCTCTGTTACGAAGGGTTAATGGATATATGGGTTATGTGAACTTGGTGGAGTTTTGGTATCGTATTGGGTTGTATCAGTCTTATGCAAATTGATATTTGGTTGTACATGTTTTTGTGTGATGAAACTATCAATCTCTGGTTTTGGATTTTGTGATTATTGCTTTTATTTTATGAACCCGAGTTTAACATGACTGTTGTGTCAACCATCGTGTTCTAGTGATACTGTCAAATTTCTGGGTTGTTGATTAGTGTGATTGTTTTTTATGTTCTTGGTTTTTCCAGTGGAGAAGATAGTGGCAGCGAGGAAGATGACCAGGAAATGGATGTTGATGCTGCCAAGCAGACCGGTGAAGTAAGCCAAGCATTAGTTGTAGCAAACGCACTTGGCAGAAGTTCCAAAGTTAACAAGTCAGAGACCAAATTTGATGACATAGCAGATGGTCTGCAGGAACTTGATATGGACAACTATGATGATGAGGAGGATGGTACATATGCATACAAAGAATCTATTTTTCTTTTTCCTTTTCTTTTATGTACTTTTTTTTATCTGATACATTTTGTAGAAAATAAGGGGTCATTGGTCGCCATGCTGGTTTAGTTTGGGAGGTTAGGATGGATTGTTTAAATACCGATCTCTCTTGATAAGAGCATTCTTGAATATTTGAATCATTGAGGGAATTATTAAACCAGTGAATAACAATCACTTGCATAAATACTTTTTTCAGCTCTTTTTTTTTCCCTTTAGATCCACATCATTTTCTGGTCACATGCCTTGAATTTAATTGACATTGGATGAGTAACTAAAGATGCATCTGGTCACACAGGTATTGAGCTGTTCAGCACAGGACTTGGGGACCTTTACTACCCAAGTAATAGCATGGACCCGTACATCAAGGATGAAGATGTAAGTTTGACAGCTTTGTTATGCTGTAGCTGGCTTCTCTTGGTATTTGGTTACTTATTTTTGCACTGACTCTTTTAGGATGATGATTCTGAAGATCTTGAAGACATGGCTATCAAACCAAAGGATGCAGTCATTGTTTGTGCATGCAACAAGGATGAATTTAGTAACCTTGAGGCATGCAATTGTTAGTTGGGAAGCTCTGCAGTTCTCTCTCTCTCTCCTCCTCTCCTGACACGAAGTGTCAATTGTGCATGCAGGTTTGGATATTGGATGAAACAAGTGATGGTGATTCAAACATATACGTTCACCATGAGGTTCCCCTTTCAGCATTTCCCCTTTGCACAGCATGGCTTGATTGTCCACTTAAAGGGGGAGAAAAAGGTATGATAGCTTAGACGCTCTGCTTGGAACTTGTTTTTCTTGCAGATTTCAGCTTCTCCAGTATATTCCCATTTTCTAGGCTCACCTTCATTTTTTGAGACATCTGGTTTTAATGTACCATTGAAATTAAAAAGTGGTGCATGAGGGTTGGTTTTCTCGCAGAAGTTTATGCCTTACTACCTCTTTTGAGATTTGTGTTTTTGCAGGGAATTTTATAGCTGTTGGGTCAATGGAACCTGCCATTGAAATATGGGACCTTGACATTGTATGTGGAACATCACATAAAATTACAAATACATTGACTTTTTTATGTAGAGATTGTTTTAGAATCTCTTACATTTTCTGCTGTTCTCAGATTGATGAAGTGCAACCAGCTGTGGTATTAGGTGGCATTGAAGAGAAAAAGAAGAAGAAAAAAGGAAAAAAGGTGCACTCTAGAGTTCCTTTAATGTTCTTTGCACCTTTTATTGTTTATGTGTTCAAAAGGTGGCTATGAATGAGGAGAAGGAACGAAGTTAAAACTTTGTTATTCATGGGCATCCATTTAAGGTCACATCTTTGTGTGATTGAGATCCATGAATTTTCTTCACAATTTTCTGCTCAAGCGGGCATGAATGTTGAAGCAGAGTTCATGGGTTTTTCTTCATGCTTATCTTATCCTAGGGAGATTCAGAAATAAGGTAGCTTCAGAAAAGCATTGACACCTTTGCAGTGGTGTCTATAATTGGCAGGTGTTAAGATATGCCTGCTGCATGTGTGAACCAGCCCTGGCAAAGGAAAAAATATTCCTTTTTTTCTTTTTTTCACCTTCTTTTCTTAAAAAAATATACACATCAATATGCTGGATGGCCTGCACCTTGCTAGGTCCTCCACTCACATCTTTTATCATTAGAATCCAACCTGAAACATCTTGGAACTAGCCAACTTAATGGTGGTTCTTGTACCTTGCTTTTGCATTTTGTTTCTATGATTGATGACTACAGTATCATGGATATGTGTTATGGGGTTGTTTTGATTTGCTCTGTTCCTTTATGTTACCATTCCTCCTTGAGCAGTATCATCATTTCAAAACCCAGGCATAATGTGATATGGCTTGAGAAAGTATTTTTTTTCTTGTTTTTTCTCACCAGTCCTGCAACTTCTTTTGTCAGGTGTCAATTAAATACAAAGAAGGCAGTCACACTGATTCTGTACTTGGTCTTGCTTGGAACAAGCATTTCAGGTCCGGGGAATCTCATACGATCTAGTTCTGTTCTATCTGCTAACATTGATGGATTGCTCCGATAGCTAATAAGTATTGAAATAAATACAGGAACATCCTTGCCAGTGCTAGTGCCGACAAACAAGTCAAAATTTGGGATGTGGATGCTGGAAAATGTGACATTACCATGGAGCATCATACAGACAAGGCAAGAATATAGCCTCACATTATTATTTCATATAATTTGGACAGTGAACCAAGCCAGATTCATTTTTTACTTGGGTATGTGTTCATTGGGATATTACAACTGTTCATGCAACGGTGCTGACCTATCAGCCTATCAGTGTCCTCAACCCAAGGAAGACCAGGCACATTGTATCCACATGTATGCTGCAAGACATGGTGTTGAACCATTCAAAGATCAACGTGCTAGTGATTGAATAACTTGTCAATATTCCTTTGTCATAAAGCTAAACATTTGTTAAGGAAATTCTAATAATGAAAAAGAAAACAAATGAAAGTTGAGTTACTTTTTTTTATCTAACTGTCATACAATGTGCCAGTTGCCTGTCTTCATAAAACAATTTAGTCTTCCAAGATTTGTTGGAATTATAAGAGCAGGGTTTTTGGAATATTTTCAGCTCTAAGTCATAGCAGTTGTTTGTGCTAGCCAATGCAAGGAACACCCTTTACTATGCTGTGTCTTATGGTTCTATTTAAATTTACTGGATGCAAAAATTATGGGTACCTGTGTTATTAGCTTATTGATATGGGTTACATTCTTCTTTTCATACAAATGCTGACAGGTTCAAGCAGTTGCATGGAATCATCATGAGCCACAAGTTCTTCTCAGTGGATCTTTCGATCGTACAGTAGTCATGGTAAAACGGAGCTTGCTTACTCTGATGTCTATAGATTTGGACTGTCACTATACCTCACAGTGCAACAAGTCTGGATCAGCTTCTGACCTTAAGCCAAGTTTTACCCTCCATGCACACGACAAAGCTGTTTGCACAATCTCTTATAATCCTTTAGCACCAAATGTACTATCTTCATTTTCATATTTTAATCCTCAGTTCTAGTTAGATGTTTAGATCATCAACTTCACTAACTTTCCTTACCATGTTTGACAGCTTCTTGCTACTGGATCAACAGATAAAATGGTAAAGTCATTACTCTTTTCTTTCTGTTTTTGGTCCTCCAAAGTAGAAGTTATCGATGGTTCATTTAATTCCATTTTCTGCTGAATATTTCTACAGGTAAAACTCTGGGATCTGTCCAACAACCAACCCTCATGTTTAGTATCCAAGAATCCCAAAGCAGTACGTGACCATAACTTTCCTCAGATCTCACGCAATAAAAAAAGTTTAAACATGTTTTTAGATGTTATCATGAGTAATCACACTGTTCTGAATGTTTTCAGGGAGCTATCTTTTCTGTTTCCTTCTCAGAGGACAACCCTTTTCTGCTCGCCATTGGAGGCTCCAAGGGGAAATTGGAAGTGAGTTTAAAAACCCTATTTTATATTTATTGGAGCGCATATCTACGAGGAAGTTTGTATAATTTGATCCTAATCTATGTCACTGAAATCTCGCAGCTATGGGATACGTTGTCTGAGGCCGAGGTTGCTAGAAGATTTGGAACCACAGCAAGCTGAAATCACCGCTGGCTTCATTGATCAAGAAGGTAAAAGAGCTATGCTCCTCGTAAAATTCGAGAGCTACAGAAAAAGCCACATGGGCCTTGTTATGAGCTAAGATTGATTTGGTAGGTGAAAGACATCGGTCCTCACATGGCAAGCATGTGTATTTAAGTAGACTGTAGCGAGAGCTGGTGTATTTATACGAGAATGAGTGGCAGTAGTGGTAGTCTCATAGCTTTTCCAATTTTGTGAGATGGCAGATGAGGTTTGGTTTCTTGTTTATTTATTTATTTTGCTTTTTTGGCATTATGATATGTAATTGTAATGAAGACCAACGTTAATTCATGCGTGAGTGAGAATCTTAAGAAATGAAAGCAAAACAAAAGCTAGATTCGACAGAGGACCACAGCTTTTAAAAGATGGCAAACATTTTTATAGAACGTATCGAAACTCCCTCCTAAACAGTAGCATCTTCCTGCACTGTTTCCGCAGAACTTAAAAGACTACAATTGCTTGGACCCTGGTGTCTAGAGAGGAAGATTCTTGTCCATTTCGTGTTCTTGTAATTCGAGTGTGAATGAATTGACCATAAGATGTCAACATTGCTTTACCTTATGTTTAATTGTCTTTTTCCTTGGTGTCTTTTCTCCCTTCTTTTCCTAGCATGTTCCATGAGGTTTCTCGGAACATAGCACAACATATGATTCCCTATAAAATATATTTTCAGTCTCGCCCAAACCCGTTCTCTCGACTTATAAGTTACAGTAAGTTACAGTAGAAAACAACAAGCCAAGAAAAAGAATCACCCATCTTATGACACGTATTCAAACCAATATGTTCTTGCTCCATTAATTATCCTGGACAGTTCCTCTCAATAATAGTTAGTCTTTATTTGGCTATAAGTTCCCTTGCTTTTCTTTTCATCGAAGTGATCGGTCTTCTATAGTTCTTTGCTTGCTCTTCACAATCCAAAATGGCGTCTCTCTTGAAGGAATTGCCCTCAATGGCTACAATTCTCTCTGTGTACGCATCCCTATCCGGTTTATCCATGCTTATCCGCACCATCTTGAATGAAATGATTCCAGGGGGTATGCGTGACTACATAGCTACGAAGTTCTCAGATTTCTTTGCTGCCTACTTCTCCTCAGAGTTCACCTTCATCATTGAAGACCGATGGCAAGCTGTGGATAATGAAACCTTTCGAGCTGTTGAGGTCTATCTTCCAACCAAAATCGGCCATTCCACCGAAAGCCTTGTTTTAGGTACCAGTGACACGAACAACATCACTGCCCCACCTAAACCAGGGATTCCCGTTGATGCTAAAGTAATTGATGTTTTTCAAGGTATGCATTTTGAATGGAAACTCTGTGAGAAAGAAGCGAAAAAGTACTCCTATCGCCAGAAAAGATACTTCCAGTTGAATTGCAAAAAGAACTACAGAGAACATGTGATGCAAAGCTACTTGCCACACATTAGCAAGACTGCAGCTTCAATCTTGGACAAGAGGGAGACTCTCAACATCTATACTTGTCATAACGAAGATTCTATGTGGGAATCTACAGTGTTTAAGCATCCAGCTACTTTTGAGACTGTAGCAATGGACCCTGACCTGAAGAAGTTCATAACTGAAGATCTTGACTTGTTTGTGCAAAGAAAGGAATACTTTCGGAGTGTTGGTAGAGCTTGGAAAAGAGGGTACCTTCTTCATGGTCCACCAGGGACTGGAAAATCCACTCTCGTTGCTGCCATTGCAAACTATCTAAGATTCAACATCTATGATCTCCAGCTCCAAGGTGTAAGAAATGACTCTCAACTCAGGAGGATACTCACCTCCACAACCAATCGCTCAATTCTTCTTATTGAGGACATTGATTGCAGTACAAAAAATTCACGTTCCCGCAATCAAACAAGGAATCCAAAGGAAGATGGCGAGGAAGATGACGACGACGATGATGATCAACGTGATAAGAAGATTTCTTTTGATCCTGGGGTAAGTGAGTTTTGAAAGAATTTATCTCCCAAGTTTATCTTATTAGGAATTAACTTATTTATAACCCTTCACAGCTTTACTAATTAGACATCACAGATAACTTTATGCCAGAAATGATTAATCAGATTAGATCAAATTAACTAGAATATATCTGGAAAAAAGATTTATTAATCACATTGATGCCATATTGCCTCCGAGTTTTCCATTTTTCCATATCGACTAAATCATATTTTTCTTTAAATCTTCTCATAGGTGACCTTATCTGGTTTACTGAACTTCATTGATGGACTATGGTCAAGCTGTGGGGATGAAAGAATAATCATTTTCACCACTAATTACAAAGAGAAGTTGGACCCAGCATTGTTGCGCCCAGGACGAATGGATGTTCATATTTACATGGGACATTGTACTCCCGCAGCATTCAAGAAGCTTGCCTCTACATATCTTGGGATTAAAGAGCATGTCCTTTTCAAATGCATTGAAGATCTCATTCAGAGTAAAGTTATTACCCCAGCAGAAGTTGCACAGCAACTTATGAAATGTGACAATCCCCAGGTTGCACTTCAAAGTCTAATTGAGTTTATAAATCAGAAGGAGACTACTGAAATGATGGATAATGGGGCTAAAAAGGAGGATCAAGAAGAGGTCATAAAAGAAGAGGTTGTGAAGTGTAGAATTGAAAGCATGAAACAGGATGTGAAACAATCCAAGATTCTAACGACATCCATTTACCTGACCTAGCAAGATGGTTTGTTTGCTTCCATCAAGTAATGTCTTAGTCCCTACTTATTGGATTTTCCTTTTGTGAGATAGCTCTTGTTGCATTGTGAAACGTGTTCAATGATCAAAGGGTTTTTAACATGGTAATGAAACTCAACCGTTATATAATCTAGTTCATGATCTGGTTAGTGGTTTGACTAAGTTTAATAACTACTGTTTTTAATGTTCAATTTAATAAAATAATTTTGTTGATTAATGTAGTAGCATTTTCTCTGTAAATTTTAATTTATCCCTCTGAAGTTTGAATATTTTCTCAATTTTCCTTCTTTATTTTTTATATATATAATTTCCACCTAAACTTTGTTTAAGATTTTTTTTTTAATTAACGTGGATATTCAAGTTAGTTTAGATATATCTTGACTAATTTCAGAGGTCATGAAGTTAACGATAATATAAACTTTTTATGACTATTATATTAGCAATTATAAGACTCAAACTTGAGATCAAACTTGAAATCATATGAGAAACAAATCCCTTGGTTTTAAACTCTTATCATTAGGTTATCTATTATATAGTTTTGAGATTTTTATTTGATGGATTATGTTGATGATTTCATATTGTTTATATTACAATTTTAATTTTTTTGGAAAAATCAATCAAGCACCCATTCCTCAAACATACTAACAATCTTGTTTTTTGAATTAAGTTTATACTTTGTTTCCTTTTTCCTTTCAATCTATCTCCTTTTATTAAGCTAACAAAATAAAATTGATGATGTGACCTTTTTTATATTCTTAATTGACCCTTAAGGTTTTTTAAAATATGTTAATCGATAAACATTTCTTCCTAAAAACATATCAATAATCTTGCCCTTTCACTTATAATTGTGCTCTGTATTTTTGTAATATTAGATTTTTCAAAATTAATAAACTTTGAATGTTAGAAAAGTATCAATAAAATAAAATTATATAAGATTTCATTTTGAGACTAATTAGAGTACTCCAAGGTGCTATATTGAATTTTAATAAGATTTATAATCAATTCATATATGACATGAAGATTAATAGAAATACTCAACACTCCATCTTTGTTATCTATTCCATACATCACACTAGATAGATATTATATTCATAGACAATTCACCTTAAAGATACCTTGATGGCTAAAAATATGGAGGTTCAATTCCTCTCCAATTTTTTTTTTTTATGGTTAAAGAATTTATTTCTAGCTGTTTTGGGACAATTAGAAGATTTGTTAAAAGAAATAAAGGGTTTTGCATTGATTACGAAAATTTTTCCTGCTATAGTCTTTTATAGGAGTCTGGGCAGGAATTCTTTTATCTTGTCGGAGGAATATCATCACATAATTCTCTATGAATGTTTGTTTATTTTTTTAGCATAATATAATTTTTAATTATTCATCTTGAATCCTTTTATGAATGATTTGAAATAAAAAAAGAAATAGATATGGCCATAGTATATTATGAATTTAGTTGGTATCATCTTTTAATATTATCACTCTCATAAGAAAAAATAAATAGAAAAATGCTTTGGTTGTGCAAAACATAAAGTTTAATATAACAAAATTAATAAACTATATTTATGGCCAAATCATAATTGAAATTATTTTAGTTAAAGTTTAAGGGTATAATTAAAGCCTTCACACTAATAGTTAATAGTTATTGATCATAATAAATTTGTAAAAAATGATCTCTTATTTGATGATTAAGCTAATATTTGAATTATGTGTGGTCAAAATAAATATTTATGGTGATTTTTCTAGATTTTGGTGAGAGAAGTTTTATGAAATTTAATATGATGAATTGGTAAGTGTTTGATTGAGACTTTTTTAAAATCTCAAGAGATCAATTTAGATATAAATCATGTTGAGTCATTAATTTTGTTAGTTTGAGGAAAATAGATAGAAAGAAGGATTCCAACCTTGAAGAAAGTCATATAAACATATTTCATTAGAAAAAAAAACATAAAAAATAATGAAATAATTCTAAACTAGGACTAAAAAAACATAAATTAACTAGGAAAATATAACCACTCTTTAACATTAACTTTCGGATCTAATTTGAATGTTTTATCGACATAATTTCAAGTAGCTATAATAAAATTTCATGGTAAATTTTTAATATGATCTAACAATTAGATTAGAAATTATATTTAAAAACTGCATTCGACCAGAATCTCCTGCATCAATTTCTTGAGAAGAGGCCAAGTAATTGTCTCCCAACGTTTATCTCTTTCCTTTTTCTGTCTTTCTGGTTTTCTTGTAGGCAAATTATCTCTTTGAAATCCATTAGTTAGATTTCATGAATAATCGGGTCTGCAATAGTGTTGTTATTTTCCTTTCAAGCATTGGACTGCCCAACTTGCTTATATAACAAGTACTGTTCTTAATTGATAGCTTGGTAAAATCCCTAGTTCTCGTCCCAAGGATTTAAAATCAAATCTTGTTGTCTCCCAATAAGGGAGAGGATTAGGAATGCGAAGGCTATAATCTAGTTGTATTAGTGTTTAACCTCTAAATAAGAACCGAAAATATGAATAACTTGATAACCATCACTACTTCTGTAGTTTTTATACATCCATCATCCGAATTTTGAATCATTTACATCTCTTTTTTCAAAAAAAATAAAATCCCTGAAACACCGTAGGTAACACCATGGGGCTTGTTGAACTGCATCGATGACATGCTGTCAAGCTTTGGAGAAGAAAGAATCATCATATCTTCACAACCAACTACAGAGAGAGACTAGACCCAGCATTGCTTGCATTGACATATCTAGGAATTGAAGACCATGCATTATTCAAGTGCATTGAAGATCTAATTCAGAGGATATCAGTTACCCCAGCAGAAGTATCACAGCAACTTAAGAAATGTAACAAAACGCAAGGTGCTATAGAAAGTCTCATCGAGTTTCTGAATATGGAGGAAGAATCAGCAGAGGAGGATAATGACAAGGAAGATGAAATGATTTTCTTCTTGAATCAAGCAGGACCATTTCCTGCCTGCCATTTTAAATACAGATTGCATTCTAATTTTCCAGTTGAATTCGCTTGAATTCCTAACTCCTAGCTTCCAAAAATGAGATCATATTACCTTGGCATGGACGAAAAGGATAAACCCTGAAGGAAAGTGCATGATGGCGGAAATTCAACTTTAGCAGATGCTATGGTTTCAATTAACTCTTTTATTAGATGCGCCAACATGAAAACTTCATCTGCTTGATTTTTTGTCACCCAATCTTCCAACACCCTGCACAAATCTCAATCTTTAACTACAACTTGAAGAAAAGGAACAGATGTTTTCTAAGTGAATCATTAACAGAAAAGAAAGTGCGACATGATTCGCGCCTTCCTCAGTCTTTTAAGGCAATATTTTCACTGCCATGGTATGGACCTCTACCAGACTGGCTACCAAAATTATTAAAAATTTTGTCAAGTCAACTTTTTTTTTCTTCTTATTTGTGTGTGCGTGCACTTAGGGGGTGTATAATCCAACACATATTCAAGACTCTACCAGGAGTCTTATCGAGATTTGGTTGTT
>NW_011499868.1:1447018-1473854 GCF_000495115.2 Populus euphratica | reverse complement strand
GTTCAGGCTTGCACGTTTGGATTCTATATTTTTCAGAAAATTTACATCCAGCAAGATCATCACTGCAAAGTGTAACAGCTGTAGAATTCAACATGCACACACCCATTGGACATGCATATGCATGTGCATACCTATTCACCAACTTCTCACTGGCACCTCCAAATGAACAACAGCAACCTCCAAACCAGTTGTCAGCCATCTCTGGCCAATTAACCGATGGCATTTCCACAAATTGCCTACATATGAATAGAAATTCTGAGGAAAGCTAAGACTAAAAAGAAAATTATTAAAGTGATGCCATAAACGTAAGTGCAAATTAACGACTCAAAGCAGCCTATATAAAAGCTCCCGTTTCTACAGCCTACATATCCCAATTTTCATTTGGTAAAACTATAAATGGTATAGTGAGGTATTGAAAACTTATGGATGAATTCCAATAAATCAACCATACTCAAGCAAAATCAAAAGGAAATAACTAGAACGAGCTATCAACAATCTTACTTTAAAGGACTTCTAGTCAGTCTATTGGAGCAACTTCTGCAATAAAAATGAACTCCTTCCATTGAGGATAAGCTCTTTAAATCTGAACCAAACAATTAAAACACATCAGAATCAAAAACCAAGTCCAGCACGACAAATGCACAGCTCTAAATCATAACACAGACAATCACATTAAGCCAAAATCAATAATTATAAGTTAAAACCTTTCACCTGTTCTCTTCAATCAAAATTATAACTTTAACTGAACTTTTAAATCAAACCAACAGAATACTTACCCCAAAGAACTCGAAAAAAAATTGTTGTAAATTACTAGAATCCATAATGAGTGGCTTTAACAAATCCAAATCCTCGTTCCTCTCTCTTTCATCACTCAAATTCAACAAATCAAAGGTAGAAACTAAAGGGTGATCAACAGGAAGAAGCAAAACAAGCTTAACAAATCTATGTTAGTTCTAATTAAAATTTATGTTTATTAATATTCCAAAAGGCTTAAAAGAATTCGAACAATATTTTATTATATTGATTTATTGCTTTTATTCATTGGATTTGAGGAAAGAAAAATAGAGTGCTTTATATTTTTTTTATATATAAGGTTCGCGTTAATTATATTTTTTATCATTTATTTTTCAAGAAAATCTTCTCTCAAATGAAAATTATACATACATACATACATAATGTATTAAGAGAGATAATTGAGAATTAGTTTTTAGAAAATATATAGTGAATCTTGCCTTTTAATTTTTATTTTTTCAACAAATTTTATATTTATTAATTTTTCATGTTTCGTTTTCACAATCAAAATTATACATAAATCTTTCAAATATTTCACGTGAGAATTTTTTTGAGTAGTTAATTGATAAACTACCTCTATTTTTGGAAGGGGGGAATTAAAGCCTCCAAAATATAAAGGCATTTTGTATTAGTTTTTATAACGAAGATAAACAAAAGAACCTTATTGATAAATGGATGAAATATCAAGGGGGTAATTGTCATACAATAAAGTTTTGGGAAGAAACTGATAAGGCCCATATACTTAAAGGGGTCAAATGAAATTAGCTCTACTTTTATTTTGTTGTTGTTTGGGCTAAAAAAGTTAATTTATAGGCCCATGAAAAGAAAGTTTAGCTCTGTCAAATTATAGGCTATGAGCGTTGCTACATCACTTTAATGGGCCTGACCTAGTGAAGGGTTAGGATCTAATCCTATTGAATTGTCTCAAAAAAATAATTTTCTAATAAATACCTCATCCAGCCGGGTGGGAAGAGCTTAAGTCCGAATATGAAAAACATAATTTGAAAATATTCTTGATTATCAAATTAAAAAGAAAAATCGTCTTTGATACAGCAGTAGTAAAATGTTTGAAGTTTAAATGACCCAGTAACTCATCTTATTATAATTTGTTTTATGAAATTATATTATTATAATTTGTAATTAACGCTTTAAAGTAAAAGTTTGTGAGCTTTGATAAAAACAAACCATTAAATTTTAAAATAATCTACTATTTTTCTTGCAAATAAAATAAAAATGAACTATCCTAAAAAAAAAGTTGGAAGAAAGAAACTGGTATGTTAATACCTAGTTTCGGAGTGTGAGAGCTTTCACTTTTACATGCTTTTTAAAATTATATTTTTTTAAAAAATATTATATTAATATTTTTATTTAGTATTTTTTTTATGATTTTGATGTAATGATATCAAAAATAAAAATAAAAAATATGTGTGTGTGTCTATGGGGAAAGATGGATAGGCTAAATTACAACAGAGTGGACCTTAACAATTTGCACATTCAATGCTTGAATGACTTGAAATGTTTTATTTTTTTTAAAATAAAAACAAAAAGAAAAAGCTTGGCAAAGTATAATATTATACAAAAAGTGATGGCTAAGATAGTTGAAGAAATTGTGTTGTGTAGGTGTAAAAAAGATCATGGAATTTGTTTCCTTGTGTGCAATAGCTTAGTATTATTTATTTTTATAATTTAAAAGTGTTTTTATATAAAAAATATTTTTTATTTTTTATTTATTTGCTTTAAATTATTTTTTAAGTATTTTTAAATTATTTTGATGCGTTGATATCAAAAATAATTTTTTAAAAAAATATTATTTTAATATAATTTTAAATAAAAAATACTTTAAAAAAAAACCACAACCACACTCTCAATCATCTCTTTAAAAATAAAAGCAATTTTTTTTAAATAAAAAAGCAAAATGCTAAGCCTTTTTAATCCTTTCGTGGGTTATGTGTACACCCATGGCATCTCTATATTCTACTAGATGCTTTCTTTAGTTTTTGTTTCTAATGGTGATGCTTTCAAGAACAACATGATAAAGATGTGGAATTTTTTTATTTATTTGTTGGGAAGTCATTTTGGATTTTTGTTCCATTTTCAACAATATAATACATTATCGAGTTGCAATTACATAATTAATCAACAAATTAGACGCAACCAACAAAGTTGATATGGACGTTTATTGATATAATAGTAATGGCATCACAATGGAGATGAAGATTTTATGCAATTCCATGTATGTAGAGCCAATTACAAGTCCAAGCCATGAAGCCAAGAATAAAAAAGTTTTCCTCCATGAGAAAGCTAGAGTTTTGTGTAGTTCTTGTAGTAAATTATTAATGACGAGCATTAATGGTGATTAAAAAATATATATTATGATCCAATAGTCAAAGGGAATCCTGCATTGTGACATGGTAATACCACTTTATTCCAGCATTACATTTCGAACACAACATATATATATATATATATATATATATATATATATAAACAACTTTGAATATATATTTTAGTGGTTTCCACATGATCGTTTAAATTATTAAATTTCTAGTAATTATATATGTAAAAGCTAATCCTATAAATTCATCCGAATATTGTTTAGTTATAAATATAGTAAGGGATATGTCTTGTCTTTTTATATTTTCTATTTTAAAAACAGATTTATTTTATGAACATTATTATTTTTTCGATTAAATATATTCCTATCTTTTTTGTATTTATATTGTCTATCACAAAACATTGACTAAATACAACATATTAAGAACTAATTAATCTGTTAATTTTTACCAAAAGTCGCTTCCACCTTCTTCTTCAATACATATGATACCCACTTGAAAATTTAAAACTCCATTTAACCTAACTAGCTAGACATCAGCCTGGCCACTTTATTAGAAAATGTGGGGCCTAAATTATCTTGTCCAAATTTGCTGGCCACATTCTATCGTCATCATATGAACCAAGGAGATTGTATTTGACTCGGATGCAAGAACACTAGCTAGATCTTCATCAACACCAGTAGAGGGCACCGCCTTCTTTCCTCCACCTTTTCTTAAATATTTCACATAAATGGTGCGGTCAATTCTTTCGTCCATGATGCATGGATCTTCCATGCGTCTATACTGAAGTAAAAAATTAAAATATTCTTATGATTAGAACTAATTAGAGGTAGTATGTTATCTGTTCTTTAAACCAGTAAGGAATTAATTTGTACACGATAGAGCTCATACTCAACGAGTCAACCATTCTTTCCATCCTTAACTTCTGTGCAGTAGTAGTACAATTCAAGATTTTTTTTCTATATTTTAAAATTAAAAAATTAATATTTTTTTAATTATTTTAATATAAAAATAATTATATTTTCTAGCGAGAATCACTTTAAAAAACTATCATAAACACACTTTTAAATACCCACTTACTTAATTACTGTTTCAAAAATATATGTATATTGCTTAATTGTTGCTTAAATCCTTGAAATTAGATTTGATGTTATCCTAACAATAATTTCAAGGATCAATTTGATACGAACATAGCTAAACGAGCATTAATTTACTTAAACCTCATCTGTAATTACTACATATAAATGCTTAATTAGAAGAATTAATTTACTTAAATTAAGTGCAATGCTATTAATTTAACTTAAAGGCCGAGACTTAATATGTATATATATATTAGAAAAAAACAGAGCACTTGAGCATATCTTTTTTTTTTCTTTTTTCTTTTTTTTTTTAGATTAACGTGGGTGTCCGGGCCAGCTTACGCGCACTACGACTAATCCCACGGGCCCTGAAGTTAACGACCATGTAAGTCTTCAGTGGCCATCATATGAGCAACCAAGGATTCGAATCTGAGACCACAGAGAGAGCAAATCTCTTAATCTCAAATCTTTATTACTTGACCTAGATGGTTAACTTGAGCATATCTTTAATGCCTCTAAATGGTGGTATTGATACTGTTCAACTTAATGAGCTACTTAGTTAATAATCTATACAGTACTTTAGTCTTAACTCTTATAATAATCCAAGTTCATCGCAACCGCATAACTTGGCTGTGATTTTTAAGTGTTTGGTGATATTTTAAAAATTATTATCACAGTCTTTTTTATATTTTATTTTAAAAAATCACAATTTGTAACTCTTTAAACGCCACAACCATGACAAAAAAAAAAAAAAGGGGAATCTTTTCCAAACAGACCGTGACTTTGGGTAATATTTTTTACAAGGGATCGAATGCCTTTTGTTAAGGCATGCCCTAGCCCTCGTGGACTCCCCTTAATATTAATACTTAATAAATTAAATAAAGATTAGTTCTGCTAATACCAGCTGTACGCCTAATTGATCGTGATTAACTATTCTCCTGTTTACTTGATAGAATAATAACACATGAATCCAGCATGAAGCTGTTCCACGGATCATGCGGGAAGAAAAAAATGACTTGAATCAATGAATTGCCCAAGCCTCCTAGCTCTTGAAACACCATAAGGTTCGGAGGGATAAAAAAGGGTCTGTACATTATAAATCTATAGATCTGTTTGGTCATCTGAGAAGGAATCTATTTTATACTTTTAAAACTGAAGCATTTTGTTTTAGAGCACGACATGTGAAGATGATATATATATATATATAAGATTTCACTTAATAATTTAAATTTTTAATTTTTATATTAAAAAGATTTTTTAATTTGATATCAGAGCCTTGATAACTAAGCGGTTATGAGTTCAAATCTCATCATAATGTGAACTCATACAAGTTTCAAGTTTAAAAGACTTTCACCTGAAGAAATATATTAAAAAATAATATAAATTATATATTGAAATCTCACTTAACAACTTAAATTTTTAAGTTGAGATACTTTTTTGACAATATCAAAAATAAAAAGATGACTCGAATATGGATTTATGACAGGTTTATAGAGTTGATAATTGATGATAATAATTCATAAAATTTGATTTTTAGTTTTTTTTAATCAATTAAAAGTATTTGGATTTAGAAATAGATTTATTATACTTCTTAAAATATTTTAGATGTTTTTAGATAAAAAAATAAAATTTTGATTTTGAAATTAAATTTTTTATTATAATTAACAAATATGTAAGGCTTAAACTATACCAAGATTTAAATAACATATATACATATATATATATCATCATAACTAGTCACCAATAATTGTTAATTTAACCTGATAATATATTAGTTACATAACAAAACAAGTGTTTGAAATTACAATCTATAAACTTGATATTATAATACAATAATGCATGTTTGCCTATATTTGCACAAAAGTAATAAACTACTTACCATCCATGGCGAGTCTATGATATACCTAGAAAGAAAATTGATAATATTTATTAAATTTTAAGATAAATAGTTTGTTTAATTTTTTTTAAAAAATAACCAAACTTTTCATATAAATAATATTTAAAACCATTCTTTATAATCATTGCAAATTTCCTTTCACATAAATTTATCCTAAAATAAATCTCTAATTCATATTATTGATATTCTTGCGTTGAACCCAACAATCCAATACCCCTTCTTGAAAATTGATTTCGTAGCAAACCCGTCTCATATGTCTATTGATTTAACATTTTCATTTAAAAACAAATAATATGATATTTTTTAATAAATATAAATTTTTTTAGCAGATTTATTTTAGTTGCTAATTAATTTAATATTTTTATATAAAAGTTAATAATCTGATATTTTCTTATGAATACCAATTTTCTCAACAAACTCGTCTTCATTATCAATCAATTTGCCATTCTCATGTAGAAGCTAAATATCTAATATTTTTTAATGAATATGATATCAATCCTCTCAATTTATATATTTTTTTATATATATATACGATATTATTTATATTTTCATGGATTAACTAATGACATTATTTATATTTTCATGGATTAACTAATTCATAAGTAAAATTTATAAGAAATTTATAGAAACAATTACCACAAAAATATCTATAATTTATCTGACTATAAGCAGCTCTATTTATTTATCCCAATGATCTTTATGTATTGACATGTTTTTAAATTAATTATTATTATTGCATAAGAACATTTTTGTTATCGTAATATTTATTATAATTTTATTCAGGTTTTTTAATTAACATGTTTAAATCATTAACTTCATAAAAAATAACCAATTAATTACAAACAAACTCATGATTCTTTCATCTCCTTATCAATTTTACACAATTTCATACATTTTACAATCTCTCTAAAATTCTACATCTAAAAATGTGGGAATTTTTAGCAGAGAGCAGTGATGGGGCATGATTCAGAAAAGCATGATCAGATGTGATGGACAGTGATGCACGTCCTAGGAAGTTATGCCCAATAGTTCACAAAGATTGCTCGCCATTAGTGTAGCCACAAATTTTTGTTTAAAAAAACGTCGAGTGCAGAGCATATCCAAGAGGCGCAAAATAAATTAGAGAAAAACTTGGCAAATGTGTGTAAAATTGCTTAAATGTCTGAGATCCATGGAAGAAAAGGAAACAAAATTGCAAAAATCATGGTAAAATGTTTTTTTATTTGATGATAAAAAAAAAGGGACTCGTTTTTTTTTGGATTTTAAAGGTGTTCCTTTTAACATCAAATTGATATATTCAAATAAATTTAGTAAATTTCTTTCTAATCTGAATAATTAAGGGAAAAAATCATACATAGTACAACACTTTTGCGGTAAAAATTGGTTTTTTAAAGAGTTTTTAGTGTGAAGAATTATCGAATTAATATTTATTAAATGCTTTTTAATAATTTTAATGTACTAATATTAAAATTAAAAAAATATTTAATTATATTTTCAATTAAAAATCATTATCAATCACAAATGCAATGCCATTTACAGAGAACAACCAATATAAAGTTATTTCACTGCTCATTACATAATTAATTCACCATAATCAGTCACAATCTTCAAAATTATACCCTGCTAGAACCTGTACATTTTTTTATTCATCACAACCAACACAAACACACCGAAAAAAAGAGAGGATCAAAACAACAGGAGACACCACCAACAGCATCAATTACAACCAAATTACCACACATAATAATTTTAGTACATGATCATGTCCATGATAGGTTGATTCAAATGGAAATCAGCATTATTCCACGGATTCATGGAGAAATCATCACCGAGCTGATGACCAAAAGCACCAGTAGCGGGGGCAGCAGCATCCTCATGACGTCCAAAAGTGCCACTGCAAAAGTTGACGTATGGATAATTAAGAAAATGAAAATCATACACAGTAAAACACTTTAGCGGTAAAAATTGGTTTTCTAAAGAGTTTTTAGTATGAAGAATTATCAAATTAATATTTATTAAATGTTTTTTAATAATTTTAATGTACTAATATTAAAATTAAAAAAATATTTAATTATATTTTCAATTAAAAATCATTATCAATCACAAATGCAATGCCATTTACAGAGAACAACCAATATAAAGTTATTTCACTGCTCATTACATAATTAATTCACCATAATCAGTCACAATCTTCAAAATTATACCCTGCTAGAACCTGTACATTTTTTTATTCATCACAACCAACACAAACACACCGAAAAAAAGAGAGGATCAAAACAACAGGAGACACCACCAACAGCATCAATTACAACCAAATTACCACACATAATAATTTCAGTACATGATCAGGTCCATGATAGGTTGATTCAAATGGAAATCAGCATTATTCCATGGATTCGTGAAGAAATCATCACCGAGCTGATGACCAAAATCACTAGTAGTGGGGGCAGCAGCATCCTCATGACGTTCAAAAGTGCCACTGCAAAAGTTGACGTATTCAATAATTTCATTGAGAGAATTCAATCTGTGGCTCAGCTCAGCCATTTGGGCTCTGAGGATAGAGTTTTCAGCTTCGATATTCATGTAAAGCTGACAGGTAACATTCATCCTTTTCAGAATCTCGTTATTTTCATTGCTGAGCTGACCAAGCTGTCCCATGAGATCATCCAGGTGTTTCTGTTTCTTCACTCTGGATCTTCTTGCAGATTCTCTATTAGACAGCATCCTTTTGCGCTTCCTTAGGTCCATAACTTGCTGCAGATCCTCTTCAGAACTTGAGTTCCTCAACATGGTTGTTGACCCTGAAGATGCCCCACTAGAAGAGGCCATAATATTTTTCCCTTAACAAATAAATACAGTTCTGACAACAAGAATAATATACGAACAAGAACAAAAATAAACTCAAGCTGTAATTAACCCTGGACTACGCTTAATAAAAGAGAAAGCACGGGACCAAGAAAATGATTATTTCAAGATGATTAAGATGGTAATTAAAGATGATGGCTCTATGGGGTTTAAGAGGGGCTAATCGAGTTCATGAGAAAACATAGAACCAGTAGAGGAAGACAACAGAGAAGGATTGAACAAGGTGAGTCCCGCGCCTAAGAGTGGAGTTTATCGTAAAACCAGAAAGGATGATTTCACAGAGTACAGGAGTCATGAACACTTGCTATTCTCAAACATCAAGAAAAAGATGTTTTCAGCATAAAAAAAACAGTACATAAAACAAGAGAGAAATAGAAGAAATGATGAAGACAGATACGGATTTTGAGAACTGGGTTGTGTATTTGTATGAGCAAAGAAAATATATGTAACTATAACCTTATCAGGCTTATCTATAAAGGATGATGTATAGGTAGAGAAGAAGCAAATGAAGGCTGGGAATCTTTCTCCTGGGAAGATGAGGATAAGAAGGAGAAGAGGTTTCTGTGGGCATTGGTAATGGAATTTATAGACTCTGAATTGCACACAGGAAGAAATTATTTCAATTAAAATATTGGAGGAAAAAAAAGATTGAAAAAAGAAAAAAAGTGCAAATATCATAAAGCTCTGGGTCTTGCATGTTCATGTGGAGTAAATGATAATTACTGGGTGGCAGGTTTTATCAGTTCAAAGCCAAAATTAAATCACACAAAGGAGAAAGTAAGTTTTCATAATTATTTTAAAGCTTGCTACTACGATTATTCTCAGTGATGTTCATCACATTCTTTATGAAAAATGGAGTTGATTTCGTATAATCAGATAAAAAAATATAAGTTAATTGATGATTTGGTTAATTGATTAAAATTAATAAAAAAATTATTTAAAAAAAACAATATTATCATCCACCTATGTAGTTTTAATTTTTTAAAGAACAGAGCTAGATCAATCCTCATGGCTTTACATCTTAATTTATAATGGTTTTTTTTTTGTTTTAATTTTCATTAATCTGTTAGTGATATTTTTTAATGGACCGTATCTGTAAGTGCCATGGCTAACCTGGCAACATTTCATTATTTTCTTGGAGAAAGAGAAGTGATCTGCTAGGTACTATATAGTATATTGTGCAATCTTTAGCCGTACAAATGGCACATGCATGGTGCCAGATTCATGTGTGCTGGTGGTGGCCTTAAAGAAGAGAACTTTGGAGTGGCTTCTACCAGCTGTGGGGGACACTAGATTCCTAGCTCACGGGCTCTGTTTTTTCAACTTGCATTGAGATGCAATCATGGTTACTGGACCCGAGCCCAAGTGGCTGGTTCAATTCGGAAACATGTTCGTTCTTTAAAAAGAACCAGACAAAAAGTAATGAAAAATCTGTCAGAAACTGGTAGACCAGCAGCTTTAACACCCAAATCGGGTTTGCGAGTTGATCTAGAATCCAATTGATTCAAAATCTAAAGTGGTATAGATTTAAGAGAAAATAAAGAAAGAGCGCATGAGGATTGTGACCTAGTTGCCCTGTAGGAAATTCTGTTTGATTTTTTATGTATATGTTTGTTATTCTCTTACTTGTATATTGAACTTGGGAAATATTTAGTGGGTTTTGGAATTAATTATAATATATACAAGTTGATTCAAATATCTTAAATTATTAAAAAATAAAGAGAAAAATTAACTTAATTTGATTTGATAAAATCTGAATTTGATATATTACTTGGTTGATATAGATAAAATTGATAAAAACTCATTAATTTATTTAAAAAAATTAAATGAAAACATAATCAATTTTATTTTATTTTAAAATAAAAATTATTATTTTAATAGATGACACTAGTATCATCTCGAGCCAAGTTATCATAAATATAGTAAGAAGTTATACTTGATGAGCTTTGAGATAGTTGCTTGAACCACCCAATAGGCTATAATAACTTTTTACCTTTTCTTTATATATATATATATATAAACCTTAGAAAATTCCTTTTTTATTTAAAAAAACAACATTATAAATTATTTCTTAAAGTTTAACATTAAAATATGCCTTTTGCAATATATAACTTGACTAGCATTAGAAAAAATCATCCTGCTAAAAAAAATAATAATCTAATTAATAACAAAAGATCATTTCTCTTTATTACAAATTTTATTAAAGAGAAAATAAAACAAATATTAAAACGTATAATATCCTTAAAAAATATAAATAAATACTTGATAAACTTCTATACTTCCTGGAATTAATGAACACGAGAAAAAAAAAAAAAAACGTACACTCTGAAACCTCCTTGGAACCCACCGAGTGCTAGCTAAAAAAAGAAAAAGAATGCAATAAACAATGGAACGGAAGAGGAAAACTTGATCCTCACGTACCTTACAATATAAAAAGAAACAGATAGAACTGTGCATGAGAAGAAAAGGAGATCAAAGGGTTGTGTATATATAGGGAAGGAAAGTTAGCCTAAAGGTCAACAAAATAAATAGATTGATGGTTAACCATATTACAACTCATTTACATGTTTTCAAGAAAATATCAATATAATCCTCAATAATATATTTTTAATGCTAGCATATTAAAACTATAAAAAATCATTTAAAAAAATATATTTTATACTTTTGTAAGTCCAACACACTTTAAAAACACACCAAAAAACAAAAAAAAAAACCGATGCCTTAAACTGGTAATTTCATAACAAAGACAAAGAACTCACTATCACAAAACTACTAGTAATTTCAGGACAAAGACAAAGAACTCACCATCACAAAACCAGGATCTTATACACATGTTACAATTACTAAAACAATTTTAAAATGAAACTGGACTAATTCCCAGCTCTAATTAACAAGCGAACCGCCCCCACCCCACCTCATTACTCTCAGGAAAACGACTCCTACTTGATGTAAGTTGTCTGAACTATTGCTTTGAATTTCTACCATGCTGAACTATTGCTTTGAATTTCTACCATGTCTAGTTTCATAAACGATAATACTAGCTAGATTTTCCATTTCATGGCGTCCTCCATGCTGATTTTTCCACCCAGGCTCTGCAAGCCAAATACAATGGTCCTCCAATGTTTGTTCTATGAACTGGGTGTTGTTTGTTTTTAAAGTAATTTTTATGGTTGTAATTTGAAAAAATATTTTTAGTTTTTATTAGTTAAGTTTAAATACATATTTAGTAAAAATTATAGTTGAAATTCATGTATAATAATATATATATATATATATAATATTTGGATAAAATATTTTGGCTTTTTAAAAATTAATAAAAAGAAAACTAGTTTATAAAACTCAATTAAAAAATGTAAAAAATGCACAAAATTGATGTTTTACACTCAATTTTTTAATGAATTTCACAGTATAAAACTCAATTCTTTTTAATACCAAACATGTTGTGGCGTTTAATTCACCACTAACATGAAAGCTAGCAGAAGCAAACACAATCTAAGCATATTCTTCGCCCACCATGCTTATGCTGAGTAATTGGCTTAAGGATCTTTTCCTTTTCTTCAAAAATTTAGTAGAATAATGAGGGAATCCTCTGCTAAATCAAGTTGCTTGTGCTTCATCTTCCAGGCATTACCGTTCTTTTTATCACCTAAGATGTAAAAGGGTTAGAAGTCGATCCCTCCAGATTTTGAAGCATCAAAATACATTAGTGAATAGTGCCTCATCCTATATTTCTAGCTAGAAAGCTTCAAATCTGTTATAGATTTTTATAATATAGATTTTTATATTATAGATTTATATTGTAAAACATTATAAATGAATATAATATAGATTTTTATGCTCGTGTTTAGCTATTAGTTCTTTAAGAGTTAGGTCATTGTTAATTAAATGGTGAAATAATTAGAAAGCTCCGGATCTCAAACTTTTTAATCCAAAATTTCTCATTCATGATTAAATGAAGGATTTGGAATCTAGATTCGGATAATTACCACGACGACTTTTAACCATCTTTGACCGACTTAGAAGCAATAAAGCTTCATATATTGCTAGTTAAATTATATGTATATTTTATAGATTCATGAATGCTCCATTTTTAAATAACTAAAAAAACAAATTTCCTATATTTAAATATCAAACAACAGAGATCTCTTAGATCCTATTTATTTTTGTATTTAAAAAGTATTTTTGAAAAAAATTTATTTTTTTTATTTTTTTCTTTACTTCAAATTATTTTTTTAATATTTTTAGATTATTTTAATCTATTAATATTAAAAATAATTTTAAAAAATAATATTTTAATATATTTTAAAAAATCACACTTTCGAAGATGCTCGTAACCATGAGCATGCAAGCAGATTGGCTGAATTTACCTAGATAACTCTCCTTGTTTGGTAGCTGGACACTGGACCGTGCCTAGCCAGTCATCAACTTTGAATTATACTTGCGTGAAATAATTAAATACTCCTTTTTATCATGGAGGCTAGGGCGAGGATTGGGTGGGGCTTGGCTAGGTTTCCTCGAAGATGGTGTCTTTGACTCTTTGAAGTAGCCAGGATGGGAATTTAACTTTATATACTTAATATCGTTGCTTTATAAAGTAGAGGCCGGGGCCTCCCTATAGTTAAAGGGCAAGGTAAAAGAAAGGAAGAAGGTGAGGGACTGCTGCTGGTGGGCTGAGGAGTGAGTGAGGAGTCAAAGATGGTCCCTCAAATTTCTCAATCTTTTAATTAATTGTTTTGTTTTTTTTTTAATTTGATTTAATTTCTATGTATTAATTTAAAGAAATGACTTTCACATGCCGTTTCATAGCCTCTAGAAAGGCAAGTAGTGCACCCTTTTTCCTTGTCTATGTGTACATACCACTAGGTGCCATCCACTTAACTTTATTGATCTTGTAGTTTTTCTAGCTAGATTTTTAATAGCTAGGTTGCTTCCATAACAATCCCTTTTCGAGTTGTTTTGAAAAGTGATTATAATTGATTTTTAAAATATATTTTATTTTAAAGTATATTAAAATAATTTTTTTTATTTTTTAAAATTTATTTTTGACATTAGCAAATTAAAACAATTTACAAAATAAAAATAATAATTTAAAACCAAAAAATATTCAAAATTTATTAAAATTTCGGTACGCATATGAAATCTCTTGAGATATCAAAACAACTTTATATAGGTTGCTTATAAAATTTGTTCTTTAGTCAAGGTTTTATGCTATCAACTTATTATTGAATTTTTTTTTTTTTAAGTTTACTTAATTTTTAATTTTAAAGAATAATTAGTTTTATTAATTTCATGCGTAATATATATTCAGATCATTACCAGATTTTAATGGAGACACATCAAATTAAAATTAAAATAAAACTAATATGAAGATAGTGTTTTGTATTATGGTAGTAGTTATTTTTAAAAATATTTTTTAAAAAAATATATAAAAATAATAATATTGTTTTAATTTTTTAAATTTTAATTTTAATAACAACACACCAAAACAATCTAAAAATATTAATTTTAAACAAAAAAAAAAATTCATAAAACATTTTTTGGTTTGCATTCCCTAACTTTTTTGAAAAAAAATAATACTGTGGTGTATGATTTGCTGCAGTTTTCGGACATGAGCCCCCCAAGGAAAAACAAAAACAACATGGACGAGGGCCTACGAGAAGCATTCAAATCTGGCCAAATCTCTCAAGATTACCCGCACCTGGTCTGCTTTCCAATTAAAAATCCATTTCAAGTTCACTAATCAGTGCCTTTGGAAGTCAGTGGACGGCTGGAAGCTTCCTGTCGCTCTCCATTTCTGACATTATTTTTTAATATAAAACATATTTATCTTGGAATTAATCACGTATCTTCTTATGGTCCATTTGCTTTTGTGATTTAAATTTTTTTATATATTTTTAGATTATTTTAAAGTTTTATATTAAAAATAAATTTTTAATATATTTTAAAATAAAAAACACTTTAAAAAATAATTATCCGAACAACTAATCTTTTCCAAACTTTTATATATATATAAACACACACGGGGCACACATTTCTTCAGAAAAATTATCATCGACAACATGATCTCCTTCATGAATATAAATGTAGATCATGTCGTTGATGATAATATTTTAAAGAGAAGGGTGCCAAGTGGCTTTACTGTTTTTGCATCCTTGTGTTAACCCTAACCTATAGCTGGATGCCACTATTTGAGCGAGAGTAGCCAATCCTTCCAGTGTAGTTATAGTAGTGAAGGGGGTTAGCCTTGTACTAAGACTTGTGCCACAATCCTGTGATTTAATTTTTTTTATTTAAAAATATATTAAAAAAATATTTTTTAAAAAAAATTATTTTTAATATTAAAATAATTTTAATATATAAAAAAATGTATAGATTAGAGATCGTATGAGATGGAATTTCTACATTTAAAGATAAAAAATGTATGCTCTCGTATTGTTTTGGAACGATAAGATAGCATTTAATTGTTTATCTTCAAATATAAAAGACTTGGATGATTGAGATAGAGAAAATAAAATATAAAAAAAATTTATATCTGATAATAGTATACAAAATAAAGTTAATTTTATTTATTTATTTATTTTATTACTCTTAACATGTATTGTCATTACACTTGCAATGTTTGGGACAATAGATAGAGATCATTAATCTCACTTGAATTATACTGAACATTAATGTATTTTGAACAGACACGCATTATATATATATATATATCATCATCATTCAATCTCCTCTTCTTTATTATTTTTTGTTCAAATCTAAAATATTTTTTTAAATAGTTCTTAGTTTTTAGATACAATAGTGGAAATTAAGTTAATTAAAATCAATAACTTAGATTTAAATGTGAAGATAGAGATTAAAATTATGAAATATTTAAATGAATATTTGTGAGAAAAAAAAACTTGATTTTCTTTTGGTTCCTTCTATCCTTTTTCTTTAAGGATAAAAAATTAACTAAAATTTATTTTCGAGACTAAGACAAAAATCATTTATATCTTCATTTCCATAGTTAAATTAACAAAATACTAAAGGGTATGGTTAAATTACTTCATCTATTCTCACAACATATTATTTATTATAATAGGATTTTGTGTTTTTTTTTTTTTTGCTTTCTTGTTTATTTTTTTCAATTTAACCCTTCAAAAATTCAACCTTTTTTTATTTAGTTTTTTTTTTCAATTTTATACTTTAATATTATGTTATTTTGAGAATTTATCTTAATCTTATGATTTAAATTACAAGTTTAACAAATTAACCGAGGTTGACACAAATTATTTTTTTTGTCACTTTTTCTAATTGATTTTTTTTTAATATCATCCTTTAACATTAGATTAGTTGAAAATTAAGCTTTATAACTTTTTTATTTGCTTTCTATGAGATTCTCCCAATCTCAAGACCAAGTCAAGAATTTAGTAGGTTGACTCGAGTAATATGTTTATTTTTTTATTCTTTTTAAATGAATATATTTTTAATTAGACTTTATAATTTTTTTATTTATTTTTTATAAAATTATTTTAATCTCATGACCCAATCATGAATTTAACAGATTGACTTTATTTATTTTTATGTAATTTTTTAATAGAATACATTTTTTTTTCAATGTCATTCTCCAAAAACTCAATCTTCTTTTTTATTTAGTTTTTTTTTAATTTTATCTTTCAACATTAGATTATTTTCAAATTGAGTTTCATATTTTTTTTTAATTTTTTTATGGGGTTATCTCAGTCTCATAAATTTATTTTTCTTCTCTTGATTTCAATTTTTAACATTGAATATGTTGAAAATAGAGCTTTGTAATTTTTTTATGAAGTATCTCAATCTTATGATCTAGATCGTAAATTGAATAAGTTATCCTACGTTGACTTGAGTAATTTATTTTGTTATTTATTTATTTCATCTTTCAACACCAAGTTGAATGAAAATTAAGCTTCATATTTTATTTTATTTTATTTTTACTAAGTTATTTCGATTTTATGATCTAAGTTGACTTCGATAGTTTTTTTTTGTTCCTTTTTAATATATATATATATCAACTTTTTATATCAACATGGGGTTGATTAGAAATTAAAATTCATAATTTATTTATTTTAATTTTTTTATAGAATTATTATGATCTCATAACTTTGATTATAAATTTGACATATTAATTTAGACGATCTAATATATTAGAGTTTCAATAATTTTTTTTAAAATATCATCTAATATATCACTGTATTAATATTTTAAAAATAACTATTCAATATGTATTATATTCATAGTCCATGATTAATTTTTTATTATTAAAAAACAGTTACCAACACTTTGACAATTTCTTTATATTAAAAAGAAATCTATCCAAATCCAAGAGATGCTTTCAGACGCGGGCCAAATATTTCTAATTAAGGGCCATGCCTGGGTAGCTTTTATCTAGGCCTATTTTTGCCAGGCCAATCTTAAGCGAGACCAGCGGCACAAGGCCCCAGCAAAATACGTCCAAGACTCTCTCCATACGTTAGGTCCGAACGTCACTTCAAAGTTCTAGCTTCAAACTGCCGAATACGAAACCACGAGACAATTCGTTGCAAGGTAGAAAACCAGAGTGCAATTTTATTACCAGAATTTCTTCACTCTGATATAAAATATGAACGAAATCGTTACGTTTGATGTTTTCTTAAGCACTAGAGCTGACTAATGTCTAAAAAGGAGGCAGATGTCTCTATCACCACTACCAGATTGCCTTTTATTACCAGAATTTCTTCAATTCGGAATTGATTGCTTCTGCTGAGACTGAAGCACATTTCCCAAAACTGCAAGATCTAAATCTGAGTTTAATAGCGTGCCTTAACAGTTACTCCCTGCCCTGGAGTCCCATCACTTTAGCATTCTCAAACCCTTGAGCAATCCCATTGTTTCATGAACATGCGGTGAGATACATGGTTTGCCTGCTAGATTAGTGGCTTCCAGTGCTGCAAGTGGCTGGTTTTCATTCTCACCTGCAGCCTATCAAATTAGGCACTTAAGGGATCTGTTTCGGGGCAGGGAAGAAGATGAAGGTGAAGGAAAAATGAAGGATTACTACAAGTCAAAAGGTGAAAAATATGAAACCTCATGATCCTCATCACTGATTCTAAATATTGATGCATCAGCTTTGGCACAATACTTCAGGGGAAGATGGCTACAAGGCCAAATATATTTTACAGACCACAATAAATGGTGGCATACCTATTTACAATTTTGCAGGATGCCTTAGTCAGGCTAAGAAACTCAAGTCCTGCTAATAAACTCAAACTAAAACATAATGTTGAAACAAAATCACGGTAAAAATTACAGCACATGTTTTCAGCACCGTGCTTCCAAGTAGAAATAGAGAACTCGTCTCATAGACATGCCAGAAAAAAAGATTTTGGAACATTATCTTGTTAAACAATAAAAAAAAATATAAAAATAAAAAATAAAAAGGCTAGATTTCATTGATGATGTGATTACAACACTTTAAAGGAATATTTTTAATCTAAATACAAAGAGATTATATATAAGTTAAACTAAATTCTTTTTTTACCATTTTACCCTTAATAAATAACATAAATAACCCTATAGTTTTTAAACTTATGATGCGATAATTACTAGTATCAAGAGTTTGCCAACTAGAAAACAAAAACGAGAAATAAAATGTAACTTGGTAAAGAAATTTGCAATCTACAAAGAAAAAGAAATAAGAGGTAAAGTAATGGTGTCATGCTTGAAATGATGACGAGTAAAATAACATTCGATCTCAATGTGTTTAGTTCATTCATGAAAAATCGAGTTGTGAGTAATTTAAATAGAACCCTGATTGTTACAATACATAAGAGTAGGATGAGAAAAGATAAATAGAACCCTGATTGTTTCAATACATAAGAGTAGGATGAGAAAAGAAAAACTTTTATATCTGGAAGTACCAACATAGCCAAACAATCTCTTGATAGTAGATACTATAGCACAATATTATGCTTTGGTCGAAAATTGAGAAACAATAGATTATTTCTTGCTATTTTAAGAAATAAAAAATCACTTTAAAAGATATATAAACTAATAATAAACTTGTGATAAGTGAGATCATTGTCATAATCAATATTAGAGCATGCATATATCTCTAAAGAAGAGGTGAATGAAAGTAAAAAACTTTAAAAGATTGTATCTTAAATATATTACAAAATATAAAGAATAGTTGCTTAATGAATAATAGTAGAAGAAACAATAAACTAACAACATGAATAACATATGCAATATCTAGATGAGTAATAGTGAAATATATGAAGTTCCCAACATTAGTACGATATAAAGTAGGATTTGATAAAGGTAAACCATCAGAAGAAGAATACTTTACATTAATCTCAATGAGAGTATCTATAATCTTGTGATCAGTAAGTTTAGTCCGCTCAAGAATATCTGACCAATAGGCTACCTCATTATTCAAGAAATATCATAGAGAACAAAAATTTTTCATTTCAAACTGTTTAAATAATCACTAAAATTACATAATTGACCAATTGAAGCAAGATTTAATATGTGTTTCATAATAAGATAAATATTAGGGAGAGATAAGTAAGTGTGATAATAAAAGCAACATTTATTAAGGGTATAAGAGTGCCACTAGTAGTCATGATAGAATTAGAAGGCAAAGGGGACATATAAGTAAAAGATAAAAAATCTAAAGACATATGATGTATATTACTAAAATTCAAGACCCATTTAGAATGTAACATACCTGAGGAACTATGAGGCAACTAACTTATGAAAAAAGAAATGGACATAACTAATAGTTGTAAGGAGAGAAACTTCTTAAATTGCTTAACCTGAGCAATAGGATTAGTGAAGGACCTGATGAAACTACTACTACAATATTGTTGTGTAGTGGTTTGTAGCCTTGAGGTGGTATATAAATATTAGATTATGACTAGTTGTCAGGCTTCTAAACTTGATTTCACTGTCATAACTTGAGATATTGAATTTTCCAATGATCTTTCTGCTTAAAAAATTGCATTCGTCAAAGGCAATGTTTGTGTAAGGTTTATTCTGATTATTAGATAATGACTTATAAGGTATTGTTAGCATAAAAAATTAGAAGTAGAAATAATTTCATTTTCAGAATAAGATTAAAAACATATTTCTTTAATTAATAACTCACTGATAACCGAGTCAATAGAAGATAGTAAAGAACAATGCGTAATTAAACCTTTAAGTCCTTCAGAATCACTACGAAGTGCTGTTAAAAACTGTAATAAAGAACAATGCATAATTAAACCTTTAAGTCCTTCAGAATTACTACGAAATGCTGTTAAAAACTGTAACAATCATTGCCGCTCTCTACAGGTAATATAAGCACTATATAACAATCATTGCTGCTCTCTACAGGTAATATAAGCACTATATACCTTTAATGCTGTTAATTATATAAGAGCCAATTGATTCTAAATATCTGTTAGAACATATAAAACTCCTAAATACTCATATTTTTCTGGTAAAGAGCTCGTATGTCATTCTCTAATTGATATTGTTTTGTAAAATTTAATTATATGAATAACCTTTACCGATGATCTCAAATTTTCTTTGTTGTCTCATACTTTGCTAACTGCATACTTATAAAATACTCAATGAATCATTAATTTAAGTAATAATCTTTACATTGTTTACTTCTTAAGCATCTATTAAAGCAACATAACCCTCATCAATATTCTTAGGTATCACAAAAGTTCCATTAACATATCTCCACATCTTTTTACTCTTAAAAAAATTTCTTATCTTATAACTCCAATATGAATAATTTTTTCCATCCAACCTTATACTCACAAACTGAAACGAATTATCTCTTTCAATAGCCATAATTACTAAACAAAGAACCGGAGTGCAAAAGAAAAGAAAACGAAATACCAGATTTCAGGAACTACACATATTTTATCGAAGTTATACAATAACTCAAAAATAAAAGAAGAGAAATACAAAACTAAAAGATAAGGAGGCCGGAGTTTCATTGATACTCCATAATGTGATCACAATAATCTAAATGAATAGTTTTAACCTAAATATAAAGAGATTATATATAGACTAAATTAAAAAGAAAATAAAAATACTATTCTACTCTTAATAAATAAAACAAAATAACCCTATATTTCTTAACATATCTATCTATTTGCGAAGACAACTTCTGGGTGGTAATGAAGCATCTCATCCCATATCATCTCCCTAATCATATGTTCCCCGAGATTCTCATCTATGTCAAGATTGATAGGGACCCGTGCTGGTGGGTCGTGTCTTGGATCGTGCAGCCCTGACATGTAAGGGTGTAGAAGTGCTTGTGTCACACTAATTCTCTTAGTAGGGTCAAACACCAGCATCCTTAGCAACAAGTCTATGGCCAAAGGATCAGCATGGGGGTATAGATGTGAAAAATGGATTCCCCTTGCATAAGGAAGTCTTTTGATGTACCTTCTGGCTTTTGGGTTATCAATGAACTCAAGATCAGTATCATTCTGGCTCCCAAGGACACTGATAATTAGCTTCAGCTGGTTAAGACACTCCGTTCCAGGGAAGATGGGTCTGCGGCCAAGAATCTCAGCAAAGATACATCCGACAGACCAGACATCAATGGAGGTTCCATAGTTGTCACAGCAGAGTAGCAGCTCAGGTGCACGGTACCAGCGGGTGACAACATACTCAGTCATAAACTGTTCATTACCTCTGCTAGTTCGTGCCAGCCCAAAATCACATATCTTCAGATCGCAGTTGGCATTGACAAGGAGATTTCCAGGCTTCAAGTCCCGATGAAGAATGTTTGCAGAGTGGAGATAATTCAGCCCGCGCAGCAACTAAAATATTGTATAAAGATTAGATGCTAGCAGAACAATATTGAGAAGAAAACAAATCGATTGAAAAGCAACTAGTGCTATGCATGGATTCACATTTAATCATTATTCAAGATTAGTATCACTGGTTATGCTATGTTAAAGCACAGCTATCAAGCTTATTTAAATTTCACTTTGTAAACCATCTAATGCTGTTATCATTACAATATAAACCAGCATCTCCTGGAAAAACATGACTTTAAAACATATAATTAGAGAGGCAAAAAAACGCAGCTGTAGTTCCTAGTGAAAACACATTCTGCAGATGGATTATGCACATTAGCATGAAATTGACATCACAAGACAAGCAGAGAGAATAACAGTCTTTTATACTACTACCACTCGAGAGAGAAAATTCACCTGAAATATAAAATACTTGCAATGATCATTGGAAAGTGGTTGTGAGGACTTGATAATCTGATGCAAATCTGTATCCATGAGCTCATAAACCAAATACACATCCTTGAAACTTGTCCTCTGAATAGGCATCAAAACATCCTTCAGAGCAATTACATTCTCATGCCGGATATGTCTAAGAAGCTTCAACTCTCTGAGAGTCCTCAAAGCATCAATCTTGTTCTCAAACACATTATTGATTTTCTTGATGGCAACTTTCTCGTTTGTTTCCCTATTAATCGAAGAGCAAACAACACCATAGGCCCCTCTACCTATAGGCTTAATCGGAACGTACTTCGAATCAACCTCAAATACAGTTTCCCACATTGAGTAATATTGCTTCCCTCTTGGCCTAATTCCATTTGGAGGCTCCACTAAAGTTGCCATTTCCCTGCAAATTGTGAGCGAGAAGAATTAAAGCTTTACAAAATCTCGTCAACATTCACATAAAAGGAAACCCAATTCACTTACTCACCAATTAAAGCAAGACATCTAATAAGTAAACAACTTTGAGAAAACTCACACACACACGATGAATGATGATGATTCAACAAGCTATGGTAAATATATATACGAAGAATAAAGAAAAGGTGTGGAATTGATACTTACTTGCCGCAATCTTTGATCTTTTGAGATCACCTTCTTGCTTACAATGTTATTCTCTGTGTCTGTAGCTTTTCTTGCTTATAATTTAATCACAGAAAAACAGAACTCCCACTTTCAACAGATTCCTCTAAACCAAAGAAAGCAAATTCAAAAAGCAACGAAGTCCTCAACTTTCACCTCCAATTCTTGCTCAATCCCTCAAATAAACAAACCCCACCAAATTCTCCTCCAACTCAAGCCAAGAATCACATGATCACAATCTAAGCAAAGCCCAAAAATCCTTTCTTTTTCCCTCTACACGCAGCCAAATTGCAAGACTCTCAAAACCCAGAAACCATTTTGCCTTCAAATAAGAAGCCTATAAATAAAAGCAGAATCTTTTCCACAATTCAGTGGAATTGGAGCTGGAGATCTTATCTATACAGTGAAAGTGATAAAAAAAGATCTGGTCTAACAGGGTTTTTGTTGGATACTCTTATTAGAACAAGGGGAGGGAGAGGTGAGGGGGCAGTGGTTAAAGACGTGAAGGCAACACAGCAAATTGTGACACAAAAGAACAGCTATTGCGTAATTGCTTTGGGTTTTAGGAAACTTGACCTCTCTTCATGCACAAACAAATATGCACATATATATATTTGCTTGTCAGTTTGACGGCTTTCGTTTAGCTTGGCTTTGGCTCCCTCAAGTCTTTCCTACTACATCTCGGAAAGATCAAGGTTGGTGCTTTTGCCTAACGGGCAACTGCTAAATTTATTTCCATTTGACAAAGTATCCCAATTATCAATATTTTTTAGGTATCATCTAAACAATTGTCCTTCAGTGTGATTGGAAACAAGGTATCTGACAAAGTATCCCATTTAACAAAATATTCATACCATCAAAGTAATTGGAAACAAGGTTTCTGATAGAGACCTAGTTCAAGTGGTATCTGTCTTAAGTATGATGTTCGTTCTTTATTAAATTTAGAAATACATTTGTAGCAATGATTTTTTATATAAAAAATTCAAAACTTTCCGCTAAGATCTAAGAGTGTTCATCAACAATCTAAAATATTCATCTTAAATTTGAAAATCTCATCTCGTTATTATCTAGAATTGTTCAACATTGAAATCTCAAACTCGTCAAAGTTAAATATGTAGCACGTTTTGAAAATGATACTTGAAATATTTAAGAAGCACCCCAAACGGATGAAGGCACTTGGTGGAAAATAACAAAGTATTAGGTCAAACCCAAGCTTAAATCCAACATTCAGCTTATGGCTAAAAGGGCTTCTATCTGCTTGGAAGGTCTTGTTCAACCGGGAGGATATGCTTTTAACGCGTTTGATAATTGTCGCCTTTGCTTTTAATCCATTAAAACTAATAATTCAGTCAATCATGTGTGTGCATGACGAGCAAACGTCGCTAGACACCAAGAGGAAAGCAGCCATAGGATTGTTGGCGCCGGCTGGATTTCCTTAATTTGCCGATAGCATATCCTCCTCCTTCCGATCTAACGCCTTGGATTATTGGAGCTGGCTGGGTTTCCTTAATTTGCCTCCTCCTTCCGATCTAACGCCTTGGATTCATTGGGTTCAAAGTCACTGTTACAAACTTTTTGTGGCGTCTCCTATGGGCCATCTTCCCAACATGGGTCCGGTTCCGGCCAATTTTTTTAACCGGATAATTAATTACATGGTTGATTTGCAGTTATGGAAGTATCATGTTTTCAAATCGAATTATAAATTTGTAGAACCATTAAATTGCATTTTGTCATTGATATTAAACCCTGTTCTACCACACACGCTAATCCAGAACAGAGTTGACCGCTCAATAACTCAAGTTTCGATGTTAAAATAAAATAAAATTAATCACATGATTAAAAGGGATCCATATATAATCACGAAAGTTAAATTAAAATTCAATTAGATTTTATAAAACAATTATTTTTTATTAATTTTTAGCCCTAACATCAGGTCAACTCTCGATCGAATTAATAACTATATCTTACTGAATTTTTTTTTACTTTTATTGTTTGAATATACTTGCTAATAATAGCTATCTACAATTTTGTTATGAGAATGGATTTTAATATGATCAAGGTAGATTATTATTTATTTATTATTAATATTTGATGCAATAAAAGGGATAGTAAACGATTCAATAGCCCCCCCCCCCAATTAAAACCCCCCCCCCCCCCCCCCTCATGTGATTTCGTGGGAAAATAGAGTCCTTTCAAGGGGTTGGTAGTGCTATATATAGCCTCAAGTGCTGTCAAGTATAGGCTGCTCTCCAAGGAAGGAAAAATGAGAAACATCACAACTTCCTCAATTATAAGCCAAATTTTAGTTCCGTAAGTGGCGGACGTCGGTGGGGTGGGTATCTAAAGTCTATACATTGAAAATTTATTTTTTAGAGTGTTTTTTTAATATATTAAACTAATATATATATTTTTTATATTTTTAAAATTATTTTTCATATCAATATATTAAAATAATAACTTTAAATAGAAAAAAAGTTAAAATGTTTAGAAACATATTATAATTATTGGATTCTTGATTAAAGTTCCAATTGAGGAAACTAATGTAGCTTTTAACATCAATTGAAGTAATTGAAAACAAAAGATAATGGAATGTTAAAAATTTTAAAAACCAAGAACTCTAGAACCCCAAGGAGATGAAAAAAACATAAAATTTTTAAACTTAAAAAGAAAAAATAAAAATAATTAAAAAATATTTATTTTTAAAAAAACTACTATAATAATTTTTAAGGTTAGAAAAATCAAGTTCAAACCTTATCAAAAAACCATTCTCCATCACAAACATATGGTACATAACTTTTTTATGGTAAAACTTTTACAATTAAAATTATTTTTTATTATAGATATATTTTTAGAGCATAATCTTAGTGAGAAAAAAAAATGATATTTGTATGGGTGAGCAAATTCATTATAAGTTTTTAACACTTATATAAAATATTTTGTTGTGAGTCTCAATACCATGATTTTCAATAATAATTTTATATAAATCACTTTACTGTGAGTCTTAATACCAGGATTTTAATAATAGCACATGAAAATTAATGTTAAGATATTATTAGGCTTTAATATTAAATGATATGGTGGAAATTAAATAGTAAACAAAAACATTTAAAATATATAATTTTTTATTCATCAAAGTCTCACTTGCTAAAAACTATCACGTCACTTTATATATATGAAAAAATAGAAAATTTAAATAGAAAAATAAAAAATATTCCATCAAAATAGAAAAGAATTATAATACTAAATAGAAAAATAAAAATAAAAACCCTAAATTGCAAAACAAAAAATATTATAAAAAGCTTCAGTATCATGGGCTAATATCAGTTGTTGTGTAAGCTGATTCTAGAATATTCTTTGCCATATGAAAACAAAAAAAAATAAAATGTACATAGACAAATAATTTTTGTCTCACTTGCTAAAAGACTATCACGTGATTTTATATATGAAAAACTAGAAAATCTAAATAGAAAAATAAAAAAAATTCCATCAAAATAGAAAAACTAGAAAAGAATTATAATACTAAATAGAAAAATAAAAATAAAAACCCTAAATTGCAAAAAAAATAAAAAATTATAAAAAGCTTCAGTATCATGGGCTAATATCAGTTGTTGTGTAAGCTGATTCTAGAATATTCTTTGCCATATGAAAACAAAAAAATAAAATGTACATAGACAAATAATTTTATAAATCAGGTACCGAATTTTTCAGACATTTATTAATTGTACCCTTTAATCAATGTAGGTTAATTTGTTCTCTATATAATGTGCATATTTAATGAAAAACAAGAATTTGATAGAGAATACAAATAAAAATTCTCTTGAAATATGGGGACCTAATTGATGAAATAACTCGTTTCGGTACTCAATTTACAATCTAAGAATATTAAGGGAATGGGCCATGGAATGTGGGCTGTACAATTGTCGTCTGAGCCCAGACAGAAGCAAGTCGAGAAAAAAATAAAAGTGTGGCTGCTGGGATTCGAGCCCAGGT